>NW_027109386.1:1148803-1151053 GCF_000696795.3 Halyomorpha halys
AAATAATCGTATATATCATAGCAAAAATAAAATAAAGAATTGGATGAGAACATATTAAGATCTATACATTTTTAGAGAGTGAAGTAATCAAAATTGGTTCCAAAAAGCTTTGATTTATCATTTAAATTTTATAATAAAATAAAAGAATAAAATCAGCAAACAGTGTTTATTCCATGTAGCGCTCTTTTTTAAATATATTTAGAGGCCGTTATGGGGGACAATCTAAGCAGTCAGATGGCGGGTTCTAGTATAGTTGTGATGATACTAGGAATAGTAGTTCTGAGAGGTCAATATGCATAGGCAAACATCACCTTCGCTGTGGATTGCCTAATATTAAATTTTAAAAATTTATTTAGTATTATTTATATTATCATAGCAAAAATTAAAAAAAAAAAAAAAAAGAGGACGTTAAATGATAAACAATACTTATGAATAAAAAATATAATCCAGAAAGGGTTTTGAAAAGCCTTATTTTCCCTCCTTTTTTAGTGAATGAAACCAGGAGAAATAATATTTATCAGATTTCGTACCATTTCCTAACGATGCAAATTTCTGCTCAACTAGCCATTAGCAATTATTAATTCTGGGACTAGTCCCTTGGAATAATATAAGTTATTGAAAATGGGATTTTGTACCTTAAATACAAATGGGAAAAACATAAAATAATAAAATATCTCTAATAATAATAAATAGGAAAAAAATAAAGAATAAGATGATAATAAACAAAAAAAAAAAACATATTTATGTAATATTTATATCAGCACAACGTTTAAATGAATAGTATAGGCATCTGATAATTTTTATTATAGATGTAAAAAAAATAAAATAAAATAAATGTAAATTTTAAATTAAATAAAGTTATTGAGAAATCATATGTACTTAGTTTATAAGGCAGAGGTAAAATAGTGGAAAAATCTTACATTTTGAGATAATCAATATGAGAAAATTTCCAATATGCTTTATCCTTTCATTAATGAAAGTAAAATCAGAAGTGCGGGTTATTAAAATGTATATAAAAAAATAATTCCTACAATATAAAATTATCCAAATTTATTTATTTTTTTAAATTATTGTTTAACGATATTTAAACAACTCTATCGATATGAAACCCATGTATAGATGTTGAGAAGGACATATATCAACTATAAAGGAGCCGTCAAAGGAACTAAGCCACTATCAGAGAACTTGATGAAGATGTCTCATTGAGATACATTTATTCAACTAGCAGTATCGGCCCTGTTGTTGCTTAGGAGTTCCTCTGTTCCCGTGACCCAGGAACTGTATTCGGAACTAGTAACAGGTCGGTTAGTGATATTGGTTCCTTAACTTCCTCTCTCATCTCCATATATTGCCTCAACTTGAACGGTCTTAGCTATCTGTTTACTAACCACAGCTGAGTAAGAGTAAATGCTTTATGATCCTCTCTACGCAAGTAGATATCTATTTAATATAACATATAATACATTTATGCATATATAGCGACTAATTATTTTGTAAAAAATATAGATTACAATCAGGAAAACCTATTCGATTTAAAAGTATCCACAGTTAAAGTGAGTTTGTCTGGTTTTCCGTGGTAGTAAAACATATAAATATATTGCCTGCAGAAATATAATAAATAAAATAAAAATACACTACGTTTTACATTACATAAATATAGAATCATATTAAAAATAGATGGAAAATTATTGATGTTAAAATGAGGTTCGTGAGGCTTTACGAATGGAAATGGGTTACAGATTTCTAAAGGAAATAGCATGCATTGATACAAATAGAGGAAGTCGTTCTATGGTGACTTAGCGAACTCACTAAGCCTCCACTGGTTTTCAATATGATAAAGAGCTGCTTGAATTTCTAAGAATCTTTTTATCCCCTCGCTTGGAGAGAGGGATTATGTGGTGCCTAGATGAATAGGTATAGAGTTAATTGTTTTTTCTTTTATTATGAAGGTATATTATTTTATTTATGCTTTCGTTTAATCTATATTAATTAATTCGCCTACCTAAACGACGGGACAGGGTTGTATATAACTAAATAATAAAAAAGTGTTTAATTTATTATTATATACCTAAAAAAATAATTTTTATTCTATATTTCATCAATTTTTTTTCTCCAGTAAATATGGAATGAATGTCTTTTATATAATGGGTGTTTTTTTAAGCCCGATAGAACTTGAAATTGTAAAAAATAACACAAAAAATTAAATTGTAATCAAAATTTTTTTTTTATTCGAAAGATCAATACGTGACA
>NW_027109386.1:1151753-1153575 GCF_000696795.3 Halyomorpha halys
GATCTTTCGAATAAAAAAAAAATTTTGATTACAATTTAATTTTTTGTGTTATTTTTTACAATTTCAAGTTCTATCGGGCTTAAAAAAACACCCTTTATATAGAGTACTTAACACAGAAGGTTTATTATTAACACAGCCGTTATGAAAGACAACAAAGATGAGGGAGATAGGGATTGTCCCAGAAGGAATAGAATGAGAGTTCTAATGAAAATTGGCTTTAAGAATTGAGTGAAAAAAAAATAATATCAATCTGATTAAATGTTCAATTCAGCCCATACAAGTCTTCTGTTCAGGATGAAGCCAAGATACCGGAGTATAAATGAATAGGGAAGGGATGGAATTAAAATGGACTAACTTATAGGATCTGAGTTGGTGATCAAACGAGACATACTCATCTGTAAATACCGAGAGTTGCCGCGATATTAGCGTGAAATGTAGAGGACTGGAACCAAGATCTTGTGGAACACTGGTTACAACTAGATAACTATTGGAAAATTCCGTAACACATGGAACTCGGAAAGAACGGTTAGGAGATATGTTTGAAGATCTAGATATATTGACTGAGATAAATGAACTTTGAGCTTGAAAAACCAAGCTATCCTGCCATAGCCGGTCGATATGAAAACAAAAACTAAACGATTCAAAAATGATTTAACAGGTAGATAAAAATATAAGAAAGCGAAAAAACAGTTTTCTAAATGTTCTGAATTAAATTCAGTGCATATATATTATATAAATTTGAATTATGAATGGTTATAAAAATAATGTTGTGTATTTAATATAATTAAATAATAATTTAATAGAATGAATGATTATATATAATACAATAAGGCTTGCCACCGATAAGAACAATAATTTCTATCTGTATAGTTACCATAGAGACCAGGTTAAACCGAAATATATAAAGCCAGATAAAATCATCTCATCGACGCCTCGGATAGTTGTTTGTTAGTTTTGAAAGGGCGTTTAACAGCCTGATCATCAACGCCCGTTGGTTGTTGGTTTTGGTAAGGCCTAGTTGTTCCATAGTCATAGCTTTGGTATGGTGTACTGATCCGCACCAGTGGGACTCATTTCCGTGGGATTTGAAATATTAACTAGCTAGACAATTATAATTTGTTTAATAATCGTTACGATAATGGAAAGGATGATGAAAAGCAGATAAGTAACTATTCTAATTTTAAAAATAAGGCAAGATAAATAGATAATTATAATAATTAAAGGCTTATTATTAAGTTAGTCTTATGGATGAATTTAATGACTCTTTCTATTACAGATTCGTCGTTTCTCAACGCTATTGGTACATTTGTTGGTATCCCTTACTGGATCTGAGTTAATTTGTAGTGATTACAAATTGCCATAAACAACATTAGTAAAAATGCTTCAATTCGTTTCGAAATGAATGCATAAATAGTCACAGCATAAAAATTTAAATATATGATGAAATTATATATGATTTTTTTCATTGTTTATTGTTATTTTTCCCTTACATATTTTAATTTTTTTTTCTACCCTTTTATTATTCTTTATATATGAGTACATATTTTCCACTGATTTTAATTTTATAATTTTCTCGCTAAACCGAACATGACTTTTTTTTCTTTATCAAACATAAATCAGAATTGTAGTCAACATTATAAAAATAATAATAATAATAATTAAACATTTTAAAATAGCAAAAATATATATACGAAAAAATTCAACATGTTTGTCCACAATTATATTCAATTAAAATTCAAAATAGCACTCTAGATACATGTATACAAAAAAAATACATTAAGCTAAAAGAAATATATATTAAAGTCAAGAGATAAAGCATATC
>NW_027109386.1:1154016-1154930 GCF_000696795.3 Halyomorpha halys
ATGAATAAATTAAAACTATAAATTGGAAGAAGATAGTTGACCGTGTGAAGTAGATTGTAGGAAGATAATCCGGGTTGTGGTCAATAAAGGTATTAAAATAGTAGAAGAAAACTATTTCGATACCTTTATTGACCGCCACTCGAACTATCTTCCTACAAAAAAAATTATAAAGATATATAAAAATATTGTAATAATAAACCATAAATGAATGCCCGCCCAGCTTCACCTGAAACTGAGTCTCTCATATATTTTACATTTTATATAAAAATTTTAAGTGAAAGTTATTAGTGAATATAACTTCTCACCTGATAGTAATCTTAATTTTTCAATTTTATCTTTATTGGAGTTGAATTTGTTTTGAAGATATAAATATACTTTATTTATTTTGTTATTTCTTCTATTATTTTTATTACTTTATTCATTACAGTTGCTTTATTTCAAACAAATCCCTTAAGAGCCGCCTGGATAGAAACAGTGAGACGGATGTAAATTGGTGCAATAAACGGCTAGGGAAGAGGAGAGAACGTTGGGAGGAGATAGAAGTAGGACCACATGGAGTGCAATAAGACAGCTCTAGAGCCTGCATTAGCATAGTCGGTCCTCATTCCTGTTTCACTATCCCAATATATATTTTGTCTTCTCTGTTCCTCTTCCTTCTTAGGCAACCTGGTGGTGTTTTATAAACATCTCTCAAAAAGGATTAAGGAGCCATCAAGTTATAACACAGAAGTAATATATTTACTGGAAGTAATGAAGAGTGATGAATCAGAAAGAAAACACAGAAGATAAGTTGATAGCTTTTCACATAGAATATTGTACATTTAGACGTAAATTATTTTACGTGAAGTCAGCTAGAAAAATTAAGAGTAATGTCATATGAATTTAATTATAAATAAGGCGTGAATGTTAATATA
>NW_027109386.1:1156860-1157825 GCF_000696795.3 Halyomorpha halys
ATACCTAGCAATTTTACAGTAATCGTGATGAAAATAGTTGTTCTTAAGTTTTAATGTATCCTAATTTTTTTGTGTGGCCCCTCTAAATATTGTACATATTATTATAGGTTGTTTAATATTATATTATATATTTTATATTGTATTCGTATTTTAATCAAGTTCACTCCATAATTATTACGAATACATTACCGCATTATAATTAATTTATAAATTGTAAATTCGAATCATTAATATCCTCTTCGTAAGTTCTTTAAATTATTTTGTTATCATTTAGTATTTTTTATTGAGTTGTATTTTTTAAATTCAACAATTAGTTTCATCGCTAGAAATTAAGTCATATTTTATTATTCTAGCTTATAAATTGTCGCTGCCTCTACAGGGCTCTAATAATAGAAAAATTTAACTAACTCATATTTCAATTACGTTTATCATTTCTGTAAATTATCTTGGCACCGACCAATAGACGTTGTAAACCATTATTCTTGACGGATTTATTTAAATATTTGTTGCAACTCTATCCAGAACTAATCTTTATCAGTCTTTTTGTAAGATGGATGCTTTAAAAACTTAGTATCAGACAAGAAATATGTGTCTATTAGCAGCGTAAACAATTAATTGATATTAAAATTTATTTTACTTTAATAATTTAATAATGATAGTTAAAAAATATATTGACGCCTCTTATGACGTTCGAGGTATTTTCATTGTATATATCCATAGTGTCTGCAAATATGTAATTAAAGAATGAATAACTTATTTCCTAACATAATATATTAATATAACCATTCAGAACTTATTTTTCTCTATTTTTTGTTTTAATCTAAACGATTCAAAAATGATTTAACAGGTAGATAAAAATATAAGAAAGCGAAATAATCGTATATATCATAGCAAAAATAAAATAAAGAATTGGATGAGAACATATTAAGATCTATACATTTTTAGAGAGTGAAGTAATCAAAATT
>NW_027109386.1:1159875-1160195 GCF_000696795.3 Halyomorpha halys
ATATGTAATTAAAGAATGAATAACTTATTTCCTAACATAATATATTAATATAACCATTCAGAACTTATTTTTCTCTATTTTTTGTTTTAATAAAAAAAAAAAAAAAACGACAAATTTATTGTATCATTTAGTAGTTTTAGAAAACAAGAAGTTTTGCAAAACAATTTTAAATAATCATAATACAATAATTCACACATAAAAAAAAAATTGTGAGTTCACAAAAAACAAAAGAAAGGAAAAACAGCTTACAAAAATAATAATCTATAGTCACTTATTTATTTATTAATTATGAGAGATAGTTGACCGTGGATGATAAATGA
>NW_027109386.1:1165315-1180681 GCF_000696795.3 Halyomorpha halys
GTTTATACTTTCTTTTTTATTTTTTTATACTTACTGTGGTTGTTATCTTGTTTTGTTTTTAGCCCTGAAGAAGGCTAGAAACTCTAGCCGAAACGTCGGCACATTAAAATAAGTTAGTCATACTTATTTGTGTTTCATTGACCGCACCCCCAACCATCTTCTCCTCATTTATTTATTTATTGTTTAAAAAACATCTACGCCATACATTAAGTTTAGAGTTAGAATAAAAAAAAAAAAAAAAAATTGTACAAAATAAAATACATACGTGAAGAATGATCTAATGATCTGGGCTTCCAATAACCTTTTTATAATAAAAAAGAACATAGAACGGTGTTTAGTTACACTCTCGTATAACTATATAATATTTCTAATGCATGTCTGTGAAATAATAAATAAAATTAAAGCCATAAATATACACAAACGTGTTCTTAATGCTGAATGTACTTTAATAAACTGTAGCTAGATGATACTATTTTTCTCTTTGTACACTTTAACACATAAAATCCTTACAAAGAAATAAGTACGAGGGAAAAAGCGGCAATTGAATATGCCAACCGAAGAACAGAGTAGACAAGAGAAATTGCGAGGTAAACGGTTGCAATTAATGAACCTCCGGTACAGCAGTTGCATGCTGCAAATTGCATGGTGGCTGCAAATTCTTCGCAACACGGAACGGTTAACTTTATACTCCAATACATTGGCAGCTCTTTTACTTATACAGAATTTATAGCGCTTTAACTTTTTATTATCTCTGGTGAAAGATGCTAAGATGAATCAACAACCAGTTTAAAACAACACGACTAATAGCATTGCATCGTAACCTCACAACTACAAAAATATAAAATTTACCACAATAATAATAAAAAGTGTTTATATTTACTTAATTACTTGAGATTAATGTAAGGTAATGTATGTCAATGAGTTTTTCGTGATATCTCTGTGAGAGGTTACTTAAAAAATACACGATACATCCATATACGAAATGATGTGATATGATATTACATGACCATAACTTCAACATAATCTAATTTCATATCGTATTATACCAGGGCATTCAAAAAGTCCTGTCGTTTTTCGTTTGTTCGTTGTTTATTTTGATTCTAGAGTGTTTGCTAATTAATTCCGTTCAATACAACTTTTATCCATGTAAACACAAATGTTTATACTTTATGAATAGGAGGCTAAGGAGGATTAATTTAATGCAGTCACCATCCAACTGTCTAGTTAAAATGATTCCAGTTGAAACTCAAATTCGGTCGATTTTGCTCTATGAGTTTAAACTTGGCTCAAAAGCTGCCGAAACTGCTAGAAAAATATGCTCCGTGTTTGGGGAAGATGTGCTGTCTGAGCGGAAGGCACAATTTTGGTTTTCAAAATTTCGTGGAGGCGACGAGACACTAGAAGACGAGGCACGCTCAGGTCGACCAACTGTAGTTGATAAGGAGGACGTTCGAAGAGTAGTAGAGTTGGATCCGCGTCAAAGTTGTTCAGAGATAGCCTCTCAACTTAATATCTCAGCCACCACTGCCTGGAATTACCTTAAAGAACTGGGAAAAGTGAAAAAACTGGATAAATGGATTCCTCATAAGCTTTCAGATGCCAATATGCTTGTTCGCTTGACAACTGCATCTTCGTTAACTTCCCGCTTGAAAGTCGAACCCTTTTTGAATCGAATCATCACCTGTGATGAGAAATGGGTGTTGTACAACAACTTCAGACGATCATATCAGTGGTTGTCGGCAGATGAGAAACCTAAACAATTTCCAAAACCAGATCTCCATCCAAAGAAAGTTTTGCTCATTGTTTTCTGGACAGCCAAAGGTATAGTGCATTTTGAGATTCTGAATCAAGGGCAAACCATCACTGCAGAAGTATACTGCAATATACTGGACCATTGCCAATCCAAGCTTAAGACTTTTGATCCCTGCTTAGTCAACAGAAGAAGACCTTTGCTTCTTCAAGACAACGCTCGACCACACACCGCCAAATTGACCAGGGAAAAATTGACAGAAATAGGCTGGGAAGTTTTGCCTCACCCACCATATTCCCCTGACCTGTCACCCACTGATTATCACCTATTCAGAGATCTCGACAACAATCTGAGACAAAAATGTTTTCAAGACCGTGACAACCTAATTCACGAACTGACCACTTATTTTTGCAGTAAAAATCAACAGTTTTTTAAGGAAGGAATTTGGGCTTTACCATCTCGTTGGGAGAAGGTTACCGACTGTAACGGTGGATATTTTGATGAATAAAGGTGATTATTTGAAAATATTTATTTATTTATAATTTCCCCCAAAAAAACGACAGGACTTTTTGAATGACCTGGTATAATGACGGAATTTTATTATCATTACAAAACAATCAGTTTTGTTTTTCGTGAATTATTGTTAAGTGATAATATATGCTATAAAACACATAAGCAGACTTCAAAAATAATTGTGGATATCACAGCTCTAAGAACATTCTCTTCAGTTTAATGTAAAATTATAACATGGACTAATTAAACTTAAATTCCTTTAAAAAAAAAATTAAAATCAATAAATTAAGAGAATTGAAATAAAAAAAGTATTTCAACGACCAGTTATGTGATTTCATAAAAATAAATAAATAAATAATTTTATATAAGATTTTTTTAAATAATTTAAAGATATATAAGTTATGTAATTTTATATCTAGAATTTATCTAATATCTCAAACAAATATTAATATTTAGTAAATTATGTTATTTTCACTTTATTTTTAACTTTAGTTATTGATACTGTCATATTATCTTATCATAACCTATTTCTAACTTAACAGTGTTTCTTGAATATAGTTTTAAACCTTATGGCTAGTAAATAAATTTTCAAAAATGTTGAATTTTAGTCAAGAAAGGAATATTTTAGATACCCTCCCGTGACATTGTTACCTACATATCATTTTATCATGACAAGATACCGGATTTTCGTACAATTTCATCTTTAGATTTCTTGCTTCAAATTTCTCATTTGACGCAAACCTCAACAGAAATTCGTATCATAGAAAATACACTATTTTATTTTGCATAAAATTAAGTTTTGCAGGGTACTCCACAATTTTCAACGTTTTACTCGGTCGAAGCATTTTTTTTAGTTTTGATGTATACAATATAATGCTTGAGCTAAATATTTCTCATCGTATACTTATAGGTGTATGTATATCTATATTTATTCATTTTATTAATATATTTTACAATTAAAAACTGACATATGTCAAGTTAAGCAACGCATTGATTAACACATGAATATTCGAATCCAACTTATAAAAAAAAAGAAAAATTGAAATCCAGCCTCCATAATAGGAATAAAAAATCATTCAATACAAATCACAGACCTTACACCTTACATTATGGATCAAGTTTTAGGTTTTTAAGCAGAGTAGTTTAGTTCTTTATTTATATTTGCATAAATGTAGAGAATATTTACTAAATTTAATTAGATTCAAATAAGATTAGATTTTGACGTAATAATATTATTAATTCAACAAAGAAGTTTGGACATTTTATATACATCTTGAGTTATCACAGCAAGATTTTGCATATATCGGGTTTTTCATGCACAAAAGTCTTGTCCTTAATTATAACACTAAACCTAAGTAGAGAAGGGAGTAAAACCTAAACCATTCAGTGTGACAGCCATAAAACCTTATTATTTAATTTATTACTCACATAGTAATACTCCTTCATCAGATCAAGGGATGATGTAGCTGTTCCTTACCTGAAATAAAAAAAACATGAATTTTTATTGAGCTATACCTTCAATATATAAATTATATAACTATAACATAAATAATAATAAAAAATTATCACATTAAATTAATTCTAACAAGAAATCATATCATATAGATCATAAAATTGATTTTTAATGTACAAAAAACCACCGTCATAGACAACCAAAATATTTCACTAAAATTTAAGACAAGATCAAAGAAGTAACAGAGATTGTTTCGTGAATTATGGTTCTCGGTGGAATTTTTAAATGTATATAAAAAAAATTAAAAATGCAGGACATACACAACACTACATAAATTATTTAAACAGAATAAAATTTCTAAAAAAAAAGATTGGGAGGGGGGGGGGACTATAACTTCACAATCTGTAGGACTTCAAAAACGAATTCAAGATTATGAATCACCTTATTCTTAGTAAGTCAGTCGTTTGGCTCCGAACGGAATTCATCTTCAATACGGTTCTACGATGGAAGGGAGCCAAGAATATTTTTTTTTTCCATTTCTTTTATTTCCAAGTAAATCGCATTATATTATGTGATGAAACTACGAACATTTTAAATATGATTTCAATTAATCGGCTAAATTAAAAAAAAAATACTATGAGGTTGTAAACCGTGTATTTTTTAATTTATGAAAATTTGATTTACCACTTAAATATTTATTAATGGAAAGCCGTAAAGAAGAGACTTTAGAGTTGTTCCGATTCAGACTATTTATATATATTTAAACTAAAATTAAGTAAGTAACAAGGCTTGCGCCGAATAAGGACTTTAAAGTGTATACGAAACAAAGTCAGCCTTTTATCTAGATTTGCAAAGCAGCCCTACTTGAAACAGGCTTCTAATTAAATACTACAATTCCACCAGCACACATCGCGCAGTAACACAAATATGGTCTCTGAGAATAATAGCGATTCTTGTACCTAAAATAAATATAAAGGACAAAATATTATTCATGATTGACTGAGAAAGTAACTTATATGGCACTGCAGATCTAAATTATAAATTTTAATGAGTAAAACATCTGCACCGTGATATAATAATTACTAATCCGCATAACAATTGTTTTATACATTTTTTTTATGTAAATGCGGCAATCTGTCAATAATTTCTATTATAATAACCTTACTAGAGTTAATCAACGTAGTGATATAAAACTAAATAGTTTAATAAGGAACTAGATCGGCAAATTAACACGGATTAAACAAAACATATGGTTAGCAGTATAAAACAGAAATGGGAGCAATTTCAGTTATATACATACAGGAGGATATATATTTGAATACTTGTTCATAGGTTTAAGCACTCAGGTTCTACGGTAACTAGAAAAAACGAAATTAAGGAAATGAAAGCGAGGTATAGCGGGAAATACTAGTTATTTTTAAATTTCGAAATTTCTTAGCTCAAGAATGCTGTGCAAAAACTTTAATGCTAGAATTTATAAAACTATTATCCTTTCTACTGTTCTTTACGGATGCGAAATGTGGACTATTGCATAAATTATTCTGACCGAAAAAAGAATGAGTTAACCTGAAAATTCAAAAGGCTATTCAGGTTAACATTGCGGTTAACATTAACAGGTAACATTGCGGCGAATAAGATGGGCGTGTAAGGTTATAGAGATTAGTAACGTGTTTTTAAAATGTTATTAAACCCTGAATCGAAGAGTAGACGTCCGAGGGGTGGACCTAAATGTAGAAGGTAGGATCGTGTTAAGACTGATTTAGGAGATTTGGATTTGGAGGGGGGGGGCTGTGGGGGCGTCACTGGACAGATGTATGTAGAGAACAATTGTGGTGTCGGCATCGAACCTTCGTGTTCACTAAGTCATAATTATTAAATTTTTTAATCAAAGAAATGACTTTACATACAAAATTATCACTTTTCTTAATATGGTGTTAGGACAGCCTGAGTTTTAATACCATATTAAGAAAAGTGATAATTTTTTTTCTTATGTAAATAGAATAGTAATTGGAATAAAACTATCCATGATAAAACTTTCGAAGCTAAGAGAATTATTAGGTTCAATATCATCAATGAGTAATGCAGGGACCACGAAGCGTAACATTTATTTCACCCTTATTAAGCAAAGTAAAATAATTCCGTCAGGCGTTAAAAAAGGTACATAAACAAAATGTTTCAGATTTGCGTTTATATTTGTAAATATGTATATTAGAAGACATTGTACCTTTTCATTTATTATAAATGATTATTTTAGTTTTATTATATTGTATTCTATTTTTTTCATTTTTTTTTATTTGTTATCAGAAGTAAGTTACCTTATTTTTATGATATGACATATGGTTTTCAATAAGGTTTCTTATCGTCCTACTAATGGAGAATACATACTGGTAATCTATCTATTTGTTAAATTATTAATATACTTTCACTTGAGAGATTATCATTTTCCGATTTTAGTAATATAAATAAAAAAATGGTAGAGATAGTATAGGTAATTCTAAATTAAATCCCACAAGAAATTAAAAAAATTAAGTATTAATAATTAAGTAATAATTTTTTTTATCTATAATAATTTTTCAAAAATAATGATTTTATTTAAAATAAATATAACAGCTTCAAGATATAACTTTTTATTAAAATTTTATTCATATAAGTCGGTTTTAATTATAAATAAATTACAAGTGTGATTTAATTATATTTCATCGTATTGTAGTGAGAAGATTATTTATTTATAGTTAAGGCTAAAACTACAGAATTGGCAAACTCTAGCCATATACGGTCAACGATTTAATAATTCAAGAATTACTGAAAACCTTTTTTTCTTTTTAACTATTATGTGAACAAGGATGAAATTAACCCTTTCATAATTAAGGTACTAACTACCCGAAAAATTCTGACAAAACTGAAACAGCGTCATTACGGGGGAGGGAGGAGGGGCAATCATGCTGAAGTGTCCTATTGGATATTCAAACTGTCATGTCCTCTTCTGCTGAAAGCGACACTGGCAGAATGGTACTAGGGATTTATGAAGACGAAAATGAGGCAAAAAGTATATAGAGCCCGGAGTGCCATGAATACGTTAGCAGCCTAATTCAGCAACGGTTTTCACCAGAGGCGACAAAATGTCCACTTGACGAGGGGTTGTGGGTGTTGGGTCACAATGAACTCAAAGTTAATAAGAGTAGATTCTCAAGGGGATCTCTAATATATCTAGAACCTTAAAAAATAATTAACTTTATACCTTTATAATTTTTTTACCATTATAACGTAGAATGGTTTTTAATCATCAGAAGACTTGAAGAAAAAAAAGTACACTCAAAAAATATAAAACAAGATATCTTAAAAAATATAAAAAAATGGTAACGATTGACCGACAGACTTCTTTATTTAAACTAAATAAAACAAAAGAGAAGTCTTCTTAAACAAAAAATAATCGACTTATGTTGATGACCATTAATTAATGAAGTCTTGATAATGACAAAATAATGTCTATGTGACAAAAAGAACAGGTAGTAGTTAGAAGGCCACAAAGTGGACTTACTGCTACAAGCACATGACGCAGCAGATAGTCTTTGGTTATAAACAGCAGCCCAATTTATTCCTAATTACAAACAGTTTTTTGAATATTAATATTTACAAAATGACATTTTACATAAAATTACTACATAATATATACAATCAAAAGTAATAGATTGATTCCTTATATAACAGTGTTAATAAAAAAAAAAGTACAAATTATCAATCTTCCACTATAAATGAAAATAAAATGTTTAAATGTATAAACAACTGTATTAATAATTTTTTTGGCATGGAGACATAAAAGAAAAAAAGTAAAATCTTGTCTGAATGATATATGTTAATAGAGATTCAAAAAAACCCTGTCATGAATTTAATACCAACTGTAATTCACAGGTTCCTGTAACTTTGATTCTTACTTTTTAATTTAAAAAGATATTCTTGCGGTTCGGTAAAAAAATTAATTACAAATTTTATAATTTTTAGAAAAAATAATTAAATGGTTAAGAGAATTTTTTCTACATAACCTACAGAAGGGAAGGTTTATCAATTTTTACTTAGAAAAATGCTTTTTATTTCAACCAGAATAAAGAGAAAAATACAATAATGTGATATATCTCATTATTAGAAAGTGTTTGAGAGCCTAATATTTGTATAAAATAAAATATCTTAAATATATTGCTAGTTAAGCTAATTAAAACATCTTAGTTTAGTTTCTAAGCATCTGGGTTCCTTTTTTTTCATAATAGAGTAGAAATAGTTTACGGTGTAAATTACTAAATAAAAATAACGACGCATCATAATTTTTAAGGATTATTTTGTTTCAATATTATACGTTTATTCAATTTCTATTTTGAAAGATAAACGAAAATTTCGGAGAATTAACATTTAATAAATGCCGATGACTTTATGTGGTCCACTTCGTGATAATTTTTTAGAAATATCTCGCACACAACTAGTGTATCAGATAAAAAAAAAATTCTGAGAAGACATTTTCAAAGTTCCGACATTTAATAATTGTGATACAGTGTAATGTAATTGTGATTACTTTGATTCGGACCATTATTACAATTACAGTATTTCATAAAGTAGTTAATTTTACTGATTAATATAACGATGGCATTATATGCTAAAAGGCATATGTAAAATTTCAAAAATAAAGAAATAACAATCGGAAAATATTCATTGCAATTATTTTTCTCTAAACACTGCAAGCAGCCAATGAATTTTGTGAAACATAATGTCATTTATATAATTGCTGATCTGTAATGAGTAATTCATAAAAGACGATTCCAATTAATGTATCCAACAACTGCAAGTAGTTAACTAGAGAAAAAAAATACAGGTCGACAATAACAAAACATTTGGCAGAAGCTCCACAACAATAAGAAATTGGCAGGAGTTCCGAAAGAACTCAAAAAACGGCATTAAACTTTATAGGTACTCCGAGAGAAGGAGATGGAAGGGGAACCAGTAAATAAGATACGATCGAGAGCTCGGAAGGAGGCCAAAGGACAGGAAGAATCTATAAATAAAGCTGACACCCTACGCCAGTAGATGACAAAATCAATAAGACTTGTGCCTTTTGTTCTTTAGTGCGGTGGGGGTGTCATCAGGAGTCGGGCTGTTCCATGTCAGGGGGGTGCTCCACAAGAATGACTCCTTCCATATCCTTCATCTGCAAGATATAGGAGGGACGTACCGCAGGAGGGTGACACTGAAGTATAACCCCATAACCTCCAGGCGTCAATACCTCAACATCGACAATACTTGAGTAATGGTCGTTTTATGTATCAATATTAGCATCTATTGTAATATAAATACGTGGAATATTATTAAATAAATAAAATAATATTAAATGAAAGAAATTTTAACTATTTATATAAATGGTATATGAGAAAAAATACACAATTCATACAAATACAGATATGGGATACACCTTTATACAATTCACTATTTTTTCATTATTACATATTAACTATGTTTTACATTTTGATAAAAAATAAACTAAAAGAAAAAAAAAACAGTATTGGAATAAATTAAAATACAGATATATTATGATTTTTGCAGCAATATATTTTTAATTCTCAAATGTTAATAATTACGTGTTGTTACTGTTGAATAAATCGAAGAAATTATTTTGTTAAATTAGTGAAACACCATATGGGACAGACAAATGCTACGATTGATCTTAGTACTCCATTATAAGGAATCAATATATAATAAATAAATATTTTTTCGAAAATTCACAAAATGTATAGATAAAGCATAAAGAAAAGTCCATAAATAAAGAATTATTTTCTTTCATTACATTTTTTTCATTTTATTTTTTGTAATTGAACAGAAAAAAAAAACTTTTATCCGCACAATGTACAATGTCAATATTTGCATTATTATATAATAAGAATACAATTAATAGTAATATTTGAAATAATGCAAGTAATGCACTTCTGAGTTAATATAAAAATAATACATGAGTTAATTAGAAGTAATATATTTTGGAGGAGGGGTTCCATATTACTGATACAACCATTCTGGTAAATTGCTGTTACTATAGATCTAATTGGGAATAAGCAAAAATATTCTATGAAAACGGCAAAGCAAATGTAAAATAGGCATGGTGTATATTCATGTTATGATACAATACGAGTACCCATATTGTTTCTCCAAACAGCAAAGGATCGATCGCTAAGAGCCGAGGGCGATCAGGAGGAACCCCAGGCCATCAACTCCTTAAACCAATTACAGTTGCCCTTTGTTGAAGGAAATGGTCCGCTGATGGCAGACTTCACAGACCTGTTGTTACCAAACGAACGGAATCTAATAACAAAGAGATTGCGGATGGGGTGGCGAGGATCTTGGGGGATCGGGTGGCAAGCTGCTTTTTATGTTGCCGCGATTTAAAGCATCCGATATTGTACTAACTCAAATCATCTGGTTTACGAGTCTAATACTTTATTAACAGAACATTGAATTATGAAACTATAACTTTTTTTTTTTTTTAAAGAAATAACATCGGAAATATATAAGGGAATAACCTGAGACGAGTTAAGAAGACGAGAGGTTCTAGTGCGAAGGCAATGGGAAGCTGCGAGGGCCGGTAATCAACCACTCAGTCAAGAGTAAAAAAAATCAGGCTCATTCGCAATCCACTACTCCATGGTATTTCCTCAACCACGCCGCCAACAACCGCTCAATTTATGTCTTCGAAATGACAATGGCGTAATAGAAATGTTTGAAATAACGGACTTGTAAATAACGTATTCCGGTCTAAGGAAATCTAGTACTTCATTAGAACTTAACTACAATACTTGAGTGTAAATAAAGCATAAGTTTTATTTTTTTAAATTTTAATAATATAAATACAAATTATCTGAAACTTTCGTATGTCGTAATTGGAGAAGGATCATGGGAGTGGACTAAGGCGATTGTCACTTAATCAAATAAAGATACATTGTGAGTTCACAAACTTTCAAGACTGGTCTCAGAACAAAAAATGCATTAAATACTTTTGTATAAAGAACATAAATTCTTCAATATATTACCATCGGGTATCATCACATTTCTTTTATTGTTCATAGGCCCCTTCGAACCGCACGCGGAAGGATTCTAAAGGACGTTCAAAGCTGCCATTGAAATTGTGTCGAACCGCTACTCAAATTAGGTTTTTCTTGATTTTTAAGTCACTGAGAGGTAGTTCGGGACTATAGAGTGACTTCGACAGTGTTTCCACGCAAAAATTTGCAAAAAAAAAAAAAAAAGCAACAACAAACGAAACTTCAAGAATTGTTTTTCCTGAATTCAACATCTAAGGAGTGAACCACTAAAAGTTTGTTCCAGTCAAATAGACTGTTATAAGTCAGTTTTACGTTGAAGAATTGAGTTCGCCTAGAAATCAACTCCATGACAATGCGCCCTTTCAAACGTTGCAAGCCGCCGATGCTTCGACCAGGTTCAACGGGACAACACTGCCACAACCCAAATCTAGTTCCTAGCGACTTGTTTTTGATTTCCTGAATTAGAGAGATGGTCCTAGAAGGGATTCAACACGATTACAGCGATTTAGGCAACTTCCCTTAAACCCTTCTGCGCGGAGTGTTCCTTTTTTTGTGGTTCTGTTCTTACCCTTAAATTAAACCGGTTACTGATTCCTAGATTTCTATAATAAATTTATATAATATAATATAAAATATAATAAAATTATAATAAATTTTCGTATAAATTTCAGACTATTTTGATTCAAAAAGTGCATCACAAATGCTGAATGTAAAAAAAAAATCCAAAATCAAGGACGAAGTCTGTTAGACGGTACCTATAAATTTTATTCCATGATCATTGATTCCGGGGCTTCAATGAAATAAGAAAAAAATAATTTGTTTGCACTTAGAAATTTTAATTCTTCCTTCATAACTTTTAATCAGTACTATGAAAAAAAAACATAGTTCCGCAAAATAATTAAATAAGATGAAATTTACAGTTAGGATTTCCTGCAATAAGTAAAACATAAAAGGGTGTTGAACGGAACAAACAGAAAAAATAAAATAAGCCTGATCGGTTAAAGTAGATTTTTCGATTGTTTTACGTTATAGTATACACAATGCGCCTGTTGTAGTCAGTAGTGATTTTTAAGAATTTTGTCACTGAGAGATTTCCGGCTATTCAGGCACATATTTTGTTCTCTAGATTTTATGGATCCAATATCATAGACTTAACTTTTAAATTTTTAAACATTTTTCAAGAACTGAAAATTCTGTAATGCCGTTAATTTCGATAGTACAAAAATATATTTTTGAATTAGAAAAAAAAAAATTAACAATACATTATAAAACATTAGAACACTCCTTCAAATCTTGAAGAACTTACACTGTTTTGACCTTGCTCATAAATATTAAAAGCTTTATTATTACCGGTCTGTAATGATAATAATTATCGTCCTACATAAAACACTTTTAATTTACCTTCATCTATTTTAACAATACTGATAAAATATTGGAAGAAAATATCCGACATTTTTAAATCACAGATTTTAGTACAAAGGCCGGGGTAAAAAAAGACAACTGTTTCACCCCATTTTGGATTACTTTTATGAAAACTACGCATAATTACTGGTCAAAATTGATGAATTTGCCAAGTAAACGTAGAGAGAGTAAAAACTGATGGCTGTTTCAAAACGTTAAAAAAATTTTTTTCATTCGGAGCTCCATATCTTTGAAACGATCTACAGCATTAATAAACCTCACAGAACATTATTTAAATTAGAATACATTTTATAAAATATGAGCCCTAATAGAGCTATTTACGTTCAATGGTTTCCGAAATAAGCTTATTAAAAAGTAACATTCTATATAAAATCAGAAGGATTACACCTATCTTCTTAGGAGTTAGTAGTGTTTATGATAAAAGCATATGCATATGAATTTTCCTCATGAAATTTTGTCAAGAGAACCATAAATTAATTAATTTTGTCAAATATCATAAAACTACTACTCCTACGAACATAAACGTCACATACTATTTTATAGTACATTAAACGTGCTTTAATTTGAATGCTAATAGACATTTCGACGTTGAATGGTTTTGAGATATAGGGCTACAACCCATGAAGTGTCAGGGGTTCAATACTTTGCAAAGAAGTACTGTTACTAGACCAACGATTGTGCAAGGAGGTGATTTGGTAGAATCACGCTCGACCGTCAGATTTTTACCCAATTTAAGGGGCTGGGTCGACCTCAGGAGAGCTCCAAGAACCCACAGGAGTTGACTCACGGCTACAGTGAAACAGACAACAATTTTCTGTCCATCCGGATTAGAACTCGGGTCCTTGGAATTAGTAGCCACGCGCCTTACCCCGGGACTACCCGCGCTCCCTTTGCAGATATAGATTTCTCAAAAAAAATTCACTAACCACTGATTTTTCATGAAATGCTGAACCACTGATTCAGCACATTTTTTAAGAAATGTTGCTTCATAAAAAGCTATATCTAGGGAACTATTGAACGTGAATAGCTTAATTAGAATTCATATTATAGCAAATGTACACTACTTTAAATGATGTCCTATTATCTAAAGATGAGCACGGAATGAAAAATTATTTTTTTCGAATATTTGGAAGACACATTAATTTTGACAAGTAATTATATATAGTTTTGCATGTAATTCTTAAATCCTTTAAGCTTCAAACAGTTTATAACAGAGAAAAATCTAAAAAAAAAACGAATTCCACAATCCTGCCGAGGTGTGACGTTTACAGGAAAAAAAAACAAAAACGTCTCCCCCGATTAAGCTAAGTGGGTGGAACGAGTCCAGATATATACTAAGAAGTTCAAACCCGACTAATTGCCCGGATCGGATCCATAAATAGATCCGTCGGGAAAACCGGAAGGCAGCCCGTAAACAGCGCATCTGGTCCTCATCCAAACGGAGGAAAAAAAATTAATTCAGTGATGAGGAGCCGTTTAGTGTTGAGGGGGGGGGGGTTGTTACGCATCGTGGCAGGTCCTCTCAGATCTCCTAAATAAACATTTGGAGAATTCTTTTTATATTACCCACTGAAGGATAACAAAAATATTATTCTTTCCCTATCTTTAGTAAAAAGTTTCATATATTAAAAATATTTAAATAACGTTTATAACCGCTTGTATAAATGCATTTTGACCTACGTCTAACAGATATAAAACCAGCTAAAAATACTCATACTATAAATTTTCGTACATAACTTATACATTTGCGTCATTGGTTGTTATAACGTTGAATGTTACTATGTTTTATTCCCAATACGCAAGTGAACTACCCATTGATAGCACTCCGACAACATTTCTACATTAGAAGGTCTGGAGACCATCTTCTTTTTAGGTGCCTCCCAGGATTATCAAATTAGAAGAGAAAGTTAGAACAAGTGGGTTTAGGGTTTTAGAATGGAACATAGGGATTAGGATGAAAGGATTGATATCCGGTTCGAGCTAGATCGGCTACAATTAAGGAAAATTAAGGTCTTGATGGATAATTTTATTAACTCCGTAAGTCTAAATAGACCTCACTATGGTCTTGTAAATCAGTATTTTGTAATGGATTGGAATCTTGGACCGTTTGTCCAGTGAGTGTTGGAATCGACGTGCAGTTTCCTACATTTTATGAAGATTCCAAGTTAGACGTTACCCAAATGTAGTACAAGGAAGGCGATCTGTTCGACAGGGATAAGTAGAGTATAATTAAAGCAAACTGTAGAAAATTATTTTAAGGCTTAAACCACGTATGGGTCATTATAGCCTTAAATACCGAATTAGCAAAGGATATACTTGTAATTTATGACTTAAGGATGTAAATGTCGTTTCCTATACTGGACTATTCATGTAATAAAAAGTGTTGAGACTATACAAGGATACAATTTGATTTATTTAATAACGTATGTATTACTTACAAGGAGTAGTGTTAATCCTTAAAAAAGTGCATTGGTAAAAAAAAAATAATAATAATAATAATACATATGGTTTTCATATTTCAAATATAAAAAATATGCAAATATTCATTCAAATCGGCGAATTTTTATTAGTTTCTGGTGTTATATATTACTTATATGTGTTATTTATTACATATTTGTGTTATTCATATTGCGGTAGTTGGTAAGAAAGTAAGACTTCCATGAATTCCTGCAATGCTACTCCTTAGTGTTTCCAGAAAGGAATCGCCCAGTTGTACGAATTTAATTTGCGGAAGGAAACCACTACCTCCTGAGAAACGAGTCTTTTTTTAATTAAAATCATAGCCCCTACTGCAGGAGAAGCCCTGGATAAAAAAGAAAAAAATACTAGCGATAAAGGAGGAAATAAAAAGGAAAAAGCGTAATTATTCAAAATATCCATTTATATCTGAGAGCTGGATCGGCCCAAAGTGTAGAGGAAGATAATTAAACATAAACACTAAGGATAATGGTACTCGGCTGCATCTCTCAAGTCTTTGTTATTTGTTCCTTCTTATAGCGCCAGTATAACAAAGAAGGGAGGAGCTTTGACTAAAATATCACCCAATTGGATCGACTCAAAGCCAAATCTATTCAACTTATACACTACTCACCATTAAATTAACCAATTATTTTTTATTGGCCTTCAAACCCTAAGCTACTGTCCCTACTTATCTAGTT
>NW_027109386.1:1180731-1189089 GCF_000696795.3 Halyomorpha halys
TACATATTAAAATGATATTTTGAATCTCCAACACTTAAGAGCATACGACTATTGCTCTTAGGTATATAAATTCATATATTCATACAAAATAAAAAAAATTAAAACTAAATAAATAACAATAAAATATAGTAGTCAAGTATCCCATGTCGAACATATCAACTTGGAATCCTTACACAAGACTGAAAATAAAGGAGACTCCATGTCGATTCCGATTAATACAGCACTTACTTCACAAACGATCTAAACTTTCAATTTATTAAGAAAGACTGATCTACATGACTATAATAAGACGTCTTGACATGCGGAATTGAGCTTTGTGGCTCCATTGAACTTTCGAATTCCTCTCGTATGCAATCCTTCCTAAAATCCTCAATGGCCCTTAATTTATTAAAAATAAAAGCATCCATAAAGACCTTAATGTTCCATATGTAACCAACCTAGTCCAAACCAGATATTGATCCTACCACAATAAACTTACAAACAACCTAGCCCAGCTAGTTTCTAATCTTGCTTCCTTTTCCACTCCTGACGATCCTCCGAGGCGCTACATCCCTGTATGATATTGTGATCTAATCAAAACATCAAATTTTCAAGATGGATTTTTATGTAAAGAAGTTGTAAATATCATTAAATAAATAAGAAAAGCGAATATTTTTTATAAAATATGTAAAATAATATATGAACATCTCAAATAAACATAAGAAGATATATGAGTAAAATAATAACGAAATATGAAAACAAATAAAGTAAAGGAAATTAAAATTAAGTAAGAAAAATAAATAGCTGTTATGAACGATTATTAAACCAGAAAAATAACTTTTGTAAATTTCGACTTCGAGTTCTTAGTCAGTTACCCTCGGGAAGACCAACTGACTAGTAAGCATTTCGGATTCAACGTGAATATTTTAAATAACGACTACGAAAGATTATATTTTATCTGGAGGCCAATTTCGTCCCTTGTCTGGGCAGACCCTCATTTAAGGCTTTTCGTGACTGTAATCTCAAAGTCGGCATCCCAGGGGTGCGATACTGCTGGATTTATCTCGTTTGCGATTTCGATGGAAAGGGAGGAGGAGTGTTTGAAATTTTAATATATCATTCTCTTTAGGGAATCTGTATGACAGTGGTGTCGTAAAGGACAAAATATTTTACGTATAATATGATATAATCTTACCTGATTTAAGCAGAAGTATAGAGAACGCCACAAAAGGTGTAACAAACGAAGCAGATAAATGAAGTTAGTTACAAAGGGACTTAAAGCCTCTGAAGGCAATTACTTAATGTTGACTAAGTCCGCTTCCGGATCTAATCGACCAGTCTAACCCAATCAATGAGTACTTCATCGGATACATTGAAAGCTCAAATATTTCGTTCTCAATTAATATGGTTCATTATCAAGAAATATAAATATTATGTTAAAAAATTAGTTTTAATATTTTATTTATGCAACTATCAAAAGGTAAAAGTTTTGAAAATGATTATCAGTCCCGCCATAAAAAAGTAATTTTATTTTTACACAACTTTTCCTTTTTGGAACAGGCTGTACACAAACATATAGACCATTTTTCCTTTTCCTTTTCCCAAGGAAACCACCTTACTTATCTGTATTTTAAAACAGATAATTATACTGATGTACGGTATGCTACAATCTCACAAGAGGAGATCATAACAAAAAAAAGGCAATCCATTCCAGCTGGACCCACCTCATTAAGACCCCAAGTCCTATATCACTTTTGAAATCTTTCTTTCAAACGGAAAGAGGAGACTTAGGATAGTTTAATCGATCAATATTTAAAAGTGCCTTAAATTTGAAAACGACGTGAAGGAGGGTCAGAGTGGCTCAATAAATGGATACAAAATAGCTTTAAAACAATTTATTAGAACTTTCTACTATAATTTATGAAGGCCTTTATGAAGAATAAGATAAGACTATAGTAATATATACAGACTGTTATACACATAAAATAAGGAAAACCAAAAGAATATCGATTTAAATAAATGGAATAGCTATCAATGAAAATTAAAGTAATATAAATTTAGTTGTTCCTACAATTATTTACACACTGTAAACTATTAATCTTCCAATTGTGGATAACAAAACAAAACTATTTGAAATTTCATTTGAAGGGATTTTTCCATATATGGTGTGGCTTTATTAATATTTTTCCTGTTTTCGGTAAATGGGAATGAAACCTCAAAAATTTAATATACTGGATTATGGGGAATCCATTTTTTTTAGAAATTCTTTTTTGATAAATTCCCTTGATTATCCATATCTATTAAGAATATATTTTAAGTCAAAAATTTAACAGAAGTTTGATTTTTGGAGCTACACCGTTTTTGTTACTAAATAGATTTCCCATCAACTTGGAAATTGAAATAAAAATATATTATTTATTTAATAAATGAAAACACACAAACAAAATCAGCGACAATATTCCTAGAGAAGGCGATAAAAGTAGACTGTCAGTAAATGCCAAAACAGATTGTATTTACACTAAAGAAAAGTACCAACAAATTTAGCTAGTATTAACTACAGAATATGTATATTAACCTAAATATGCATCTCGAATTTATAAAACATCGTAAACAATACTTAAGCAGGTATATGAGAGTATTTCATAAAAACGTATTCCTTTGATGTCCCAGGAACAATGGTAAATTGTTTTGATTTTAAGGAAATTAAAAAAAAATACTGAAGGTACACAAAAATACAGAATACACGTCTTCAGTAATAAATACTAATTTTGATATTTTTTTTTTAATAAATTAATAATTTTAATTTTCTTAGATCTATTTCATTTTTATTTTCACTATTATTTACTATATGATATAGTCGGAGCTGAGGTTGATAAATATTTTAGAGGTTTGTCAGTTGCAAGATGATTATTTTTTTATTGTAACTCTTGAGACTTGTAATCTTGCAAATAATCCTTTTCTATAAAATCCACTAATATACTTCCTAATTTATTTAAAAAGTTATTTCTTAATCACTCTTCAGTTGAAATAGTAATATGTTTGTATTATAAAATAAATATAATACTATTCACTAAACAAAGATTTATTTATTTATATATATTAAGCTACTGTTATTATTATTTTATGGGGAACAGACCATGGAGGCCGAAGTCCTCCCGCGATGTATTTCCTAATACATCGCGCGTTTTTTTATGTGGTTTTTCACAGGGTGGGTTCATAACTTCCACGCCTATTTTTTGTGAGTGCCACCCATTGGCTAACTGGCCTCACAAATGTCCAGGGGAGGTTGTCAGTGAGTTTTGCATTATTTTGTTCTTGAAAAAAACCCGGGTGGGACCGGGATTCGATCGACAACCTGTATGTTGGTGGACTGGCGCGTTACCACGCTGCAACCGCTGCCCCCATATTAAGGTGCTATTAACAAAAATATACTTTGATTTGATTTTATATAAGTATATTAATCTAATATACACAAAATAAATAAATAAACATTTTTATGTTTTTTCGGATAAAATTAGAAGGAAATCCTCTTTTGTAGCGACTCTGAGAGACTTTAGCTGATTTGTTAGCGCGCAGTGGCCGACATCGAGAAGAAAGATTGGACGGGACTCAGGGGGCAACAAATTAAGCCAAAAAAATTCAATTGTGTAAATTGGTGTCAGAGGCGCTACTTACTGAGGCAGGGAGGGCTGTTTCATTTCATTTAAAAATTAATTTTGCCAAGCGGGACTCGAAGGAGAGCGAATTTAAAATAGTACCGTACCTCACTGTCAGGTCTCGGTAGGAAATTGGCCCAGCAGGGGTAGAATTTGTGACTGCCTACGGTCCTACATTTCGTACGAAGAAATTTAAAACTGACATTCGTTAAAAAACATATCGTCCCTCTTCTATTTCATTCCTCTAAAAAATTAAATAAAAATCTATGCTTCATTCCAGAGAAATCTCGGGGTAAGAAACAATTATACAGGTATCCTACAAAATTATGGTAGAGATAAAATGTCTCTATAATGGTGTTAGGATATTTAATTATTTTTTAAAATATGAAAATTGTATTGTTTAAAATTGTTGTATGTTATATTTGTATTGTATTTTTATAATTACAAGATTTGACAGCTTAAGCTACCATAATTAAAGTAATAAATATACATAAAAAAAGTTATGATGAATGATTGGCCCTTTCCTCCTTCTCCTAATCCACTTACCAACTTCTCGTCTCTTCACTTAGATTATGGTTATATGTCATAGGGTTGGTTCGTCAGAAAGCCGAAAACAAAGCGGATAATATGTTTTTTTTTGTTTCAGTTATAATCTATTTTTTAATATAATGAATTTTAATAATTTTTAATTTCTATCGTCATAATCACATTTGCTATCTTGCTTTCTAATCTTATAATGTGTCTTTCATTTTTTATTTATTTCATTTTATTCACACCAACAAAACATGCTACAGTCCTTCCGATTTCTAAATCCTATTATATAAAACAAATTGTACTTAAAAAATGTTAACTTCCTTTAAGGAATTTTATTGAACCTTATGCCATAATGCTCCCCACCATCAATAAAACTTATTAAATAGTTTGGCTTTATTTTTATCAAGTAGTTGTACATCATTAATATGATTGCACACAATTGCTGATCTAATTGCTAATTTTGATTTTGAAAATACAATGATTTTGCATGAAGAAACCAATACTTTTAAAAGAAAAATGTTGGAACAAAAATACGTATCAGAGAATATCAATCAAACTATAGATTTTAAATCAGATACAAAAAATTTGTACCAGCATTAAACTGAAATTATAAGCGAAGTTATTTATACATAATGCAAATTTTTGTTTGAGACAGATTTTTTATATAATAACTACTAAATAAATCTGTCTCAAAAAAAATGTTCATAATATATTAATTATTATTTCATAAAACGTTTATTTATAGACTCTGCTTAAAAGTCAATTTAATTAAGACATATTACAAAGGTTAAGGACGTATATTATATCCTTATTTAACAAATTTTAAAAACATTTGAGAGCTACTAGATTACACCACGTCAGTTTTGTCTGGAAAAAGCGTTATGCTACCAAGAAATGCTGAAAAAACATTTTTAATGTAACTGAATTTTATACTTAGGACTACATCTGGACAAACGACTGACATGGCTGACATGACATACAAGACTGAAAAGACAGGAATATGCTCGTCAATTCCGATTAATACATTTCCTAGACAAATCGTCGAAACTTCCAATCCATTACAAATGACTGATCTACATAACTATAATACGGCCTACCTAGACATACAGAGTTGAGCTTTAGTGATGCAGTTAACCATCAAGTTCCTCTCGTATCCAATCCTTACAGTGCAAAATTCTTCGTAAAATCCTTAATGCTCTCTACTTTGTCACCAATCAAGTCATCCATCAGGACCTCTATGTTCCATATGTTGCCAATTTGACCAGAACCAGATACCAATCCTTCCATGATAAACTTCCCAACCACCCAAACCTACTTGTTTCTAACCAGGCTTCTCCTTCGTTACCCGATAATCCTTGTAGGCGTCTGAAAAGAAGATGGCCTCGAGGCCATCTATTGTAGAAATATTTTTAGAGTGCTACAAATGTGTAGTTTTTCTACAAGCCCGTATCACTCCATTTTGATCTGAAATCAAATTTACTAAATGTATTTTTATGTAAATATAGTTGTAAATAACAATAAATAATTGTTTTTTAATTACTCATTTTTTTTATAAATTAAAATTGTCATCTGTCTAAATTTTACAATTCAACAATTCCAATAAAAAATTATCAAGATCTTCTCCTCTAGAAACGTTATTGGAGTTCTAGCAATGGGTAGGTTCTCCACATGTTTGTATCATGTCATTTTATAATAACATTATAGCATGTTATTTATAAAATGTTATGTCCGCCCATAGCTCAGTGGTTAAATCTTACCTATTTGATGTCTATTGGCGGTCATACAAAATGAAAAATGTTGACCCCCAACGATGGTTAGGCAATATAGAGGACTCCAATATAAGCAGTCTAAGACTCTTGGTCGAAAAAAAACTTATAGCAAACAAGTTGTAAATAACAATAAACAAATTATTTTAAAAAAACAAAATTTTATTAGATGAAACTTCGGTGAGATAAATATTTTATTTGTTAATCAATCCTTTACAAGCTTCTAGGCCTCTTAATATTAACTTATTAATATTAACGTTATATGAAATTTTATATTGGTTTTATTACGACATTTAAGAGAATTTTATAATATACCCTTGACAAATAAATAAAGCTGTTTTGACTTCAGGGGCCAGCTAATGAGAACTACAAATCATAGATGTGAAGCAATAAACTATCTCTGTATTGAGATATCTATCAGGAGCCTCAAGACATGGCCCATATACTTTATGGGCAGTTCATCTACTTTCCATTTCAATTCAGAGCAGAGTAATGATCTCATTTTTAAAAAGTACGAATGGAAAGGCCCTGACTCCTACGTGGAGCGATTAGAATTCTGAACCGACCCACACTCGCTAAGTGTTTAAATTGTTAAAATAACAGGAGAACGTCCCACGCTCCTCGAGTCTATTGTCTTGTACTAAGGGAATTTTAGGGGCTACTGGAAAATATATTGATAGCACGTTTAAAAAGGAATAACTAAAGGATATTTAGAGGTGTTTAGCACTCTGCCTACAGGGGAATGATGTTTGAGTAGGAGAAATAGGCTCACGGAATATTTATGTCGCTCATTAACGGGAGAATGTATAATAAGGAAGAATTTATTTTTAGAAATAACATCTCTCAGGACATAAATAAATCGCTTGAAAAAGAAAAAAACATAAAATTAATGGTCCTGAAGTTAGCAACATGAAGAAATGTAATAGATTCATTGGACATCCAAAACGAGTGCCGTCGTACCCTGGGGTGCTGTAAGCTTATACCAGGGGCAAGCAAATGCCATAGATTCATGGCAATAATGCTTAATTTAAATTAGAAGTAGGATTCTTTCATATAACCTGGCAACGCCGTCCACTTTTCATTCAAGTCATATTTACCACTTGTAGACAATTTAGGCTAAGGAATAAATACATAATTTAAAAATATGAAGAAGATAGGTCAGGTATGAGGTCAAAATGAACAAAACTAGTTAAAAAAAAATTATTTCCCAACGTTCCATCCCACTTAGTAGAGCTTTATCAGGGCTAAAACGAAACAAAAACAAGTAAGAACATTTTGAAATAGTAAGATAGCAAAATAAAAAAAAGGTAAATTAAGGTAGGGTTAAAACTATGTAAAAATAAGTGGTTAAAAAAAATATATATAAATATAAGAGTAGAATAAATAAAATAGTATTAATATAAAATAAACAATGATAAGAATTTAAAAAAAAAAAACTATAAGGTTAAAAATGGTGGTTAAAAGTGGTACAAATAATGTCGTCTCCTGTACATTTTTAACCTTATAGTTCACGTTGTTGTTTTTTTTTTTCATTCTTATCATTGTTTATTTTATATTAATACTATTTCTTCCTTTTTTTTATTTGTATATACTTTTCTTTTCACTTATTTTTACATAATTTTAACTCTACCTTATTTTATCCTTTTGCCTTTTATTATCTTACTATTTCAAAATGTCTTTAGTTGTATTTGTATCTTTTTAACCCCGAAGATGCCCTACAAATTAGGGCGAAACGTCGGAAAATAAATAGTTATTAACTATTTTTGTTCTTTTTGACAGTAAACCTATCATCTCCTTCATATTGAAAATATATATATAATAATTAAGAAATGTTCCACGTATTATTATTAGTTCTGAATACCCTTCATAGATTATAGTGGTTGTAGTAGACATTTTATTTATTTTTTTACATAGCTATCTATTATAACAGTTACCTTTCAAAAACATTTTAATGCTTTTGAGATTTTCGTTATGTTAAACGTTCGAGCATTTAGTTAGCAGTGGTTCTTCTGTTCCTACATATTCAACTGTTCAATGTTGTTAGGCCGATAAGTGCGTCCTAAAAAAGTTTGGGAATAACTGAACTAATCGAGCAACTTTAATGAAACTAAACTATTTTATTTGGTGATAAAAATGAAAACTGGCCTTAAGCACCCTTCAATTTTTTGACTCTCGAAGAGCCTTGGGTAGAGCAAGCTACGTGGGGTAGAGTGAGCTCAGGGATTGTAAATATTGTATATAATATATTTTACATCATTTGATTATGTTCACTTTATTTATTTATTTTTCGTTTATATCATATAGAGATTTTATAGGGTGTTTTTTTAAGCCCGATAGAACTTGAAATTGTAAAAAATAACACAAAAAATTAAATTGTAATCAAAACTTTTTTTTTATTCGAAAGATCAATACGTGACATTAAC
>NW_027109386.1:1189709-1198643 GCF_000696795.3 Halyomorpha halys
CAGTGCTCGAAAAAGTGGCCCAAAATTGGATGTCCAGAATGCGCTTCGTCAAGAACAGCCGCGGTGCACATATGCCCGAAATCATTTTCAAATGTTGATGTCACGTATTGATCTTTCGAATAAAAAAAAAATTTTGATTACAATTTAATTTTTTGTGCTATTTTTTACAATTTCAAGTTCTATCGGGCTTAAAAAAACACCCTTTATTTATTTATTTTTTAATTTTTGGTATAAATGTGTTCAATTATTACTCATCGCCCAAGTTTGTAACATACTGTAGTACTTATCAATAAATAACGTTAGACTATCGTTCAAATAATAAATTAAAAATGTTATTCGGTAACTGTAACCGAATCAGTAACTAGGCAGTTTAAAACCAAGAGAAGAATTGTCTAAGCCGTTTAAGTTGCCACAAAGGAGACAGATAAAGTAAGTTAGTTACAAAGGGACTTAAGGTCTCTAAAGGCAATTACTTAATGTTGACCAACTCCCAGGTCTAATCGGCCAGGTTAAGTCTATCAGTGGCTGCACTTCATTCGGGTAAATAAACTTAGTAGAGCAACAGTAGTCATTTATACCGCATCTTCAAGATTTATGAATTTGTAAGAAACTAATTTTAATTTTAAGAATTTTAGGGAAATATGCACGGGTTTTTTATTATACTGCTTAAATTTATTTATTTTATTTTTAATAATTTTGGGCTCTTCAACCACTGAGGTTAATTTTGCAATGTAAAAATGAATTTTACTGCTTAAAAATAATTATTACGTATTATATACCAATTTAATGCGGTTTATCGAATAAATTCAGACAACATTTTAAAATTTTAATTGATACGAATGTGATAAAAAAATTTTCCTCCACGAACAAGCAGCATAGCACTCTTATGTATAGGGAATGAACTAAAATCAACATTATTATTTATTAATCATAATAATAAATAGAAAATCCCCTTAATAGAAACATTATAACCTAGAAAACAACAAAAACAAAAGTCATTTCTTTTTCGAGGAAGGGAGACAACAGAAGACTTGAGCTCAAAAGCATTTTTTAGATATATATTTTTTATTTATGTAATAGTATTTACATAAAAATATATTCAGTAAATTTGAACTAACATCACCGAGGAGTGATACAGAAGTGTAAAGAAACTATCCATTGGTAGGACTAACATTTTTACATTAGATGGTCTCGAGGCCGTATTCTTTTCAGGCACCTCGGATTATCAGGAATGGAAGAGGAAGCAAGGTTAGAAATTAGTGGGTTTGAATGGTTAGGGAGTTTAGAATGAAAGGATTGATAAATGAAACATTAAGGTATTTATGTATGATTTTATTTGTGAGAAAGTAAGGAGCATTGAGGCTTTTACGAAGGATTTTGGATTGTAAGGATTGGATACGAAAGGAATTTGAAGGTTTAGTGGAGTCCCAAAGCTCAACTCCATACGTCCAGATTGGCCTCTACAATCATGTAGATAATTCTTTTGTAATGGATTGGTTATTTAGACCGTTTGGCTAGTAAGTACTGTAATACTCGTTCTTGCATTATTTATTTTTATCTTTTCAACTAAGTATTTACAATTTGTTCTTAAGTAATTGTTTAATTTAAGTTTTTTTTTATGTATAAGCAATTTTTTCTTAGTGATTATATACTTTTTATTAATTTTTATAAAATGTTTTATGTGTATGTGCTATGGTATACTTGACCACATTTTATTGTACAATTTGCAAGTCGGTGTGATATTTATACTTAAAATTTTAAATAAAATATTAACAATTTCTTATCAATTAAGTTCAATGTTAGTATTTTACTATAGGAAAACTCTGATTACTGTAGGTAGTAGTTCTGTTCCATTTAGATTAATGGGTTTGATTCAAGTATCCGATAAGGCAAGATTTTAAGGTTTAAGATGGAGAGTTAAAAGGACAAACTCGTCATTAATGCAATACTTCTTCATCAAATATTTTTAGTATACGACCGGTTTGTTCAGACACAACCTTAGTTCAAAATTACCAATCACAGCAAAGCTCAGTCTGACTAGGGTTGTAACTAAATTTAGAAACTGCTCAGCAAAAAACTGAATACTACATGAAAAAAAAAAAACAGTGGCTAATTTGTATTCGCGTTATTAGTACTGAAGTCACATGACGTAATGTTCTAGTCCAGAGCATACGAGAATGGTTTATCACGTCTATTTTACGTTGTTCCTTAGATGTAAATCGTGAACACTATAAACCAAGGGCACACAGGTAAAGACATAAACCAGTTAGATCAACTCATTATACTGACACCATATGGGCGGCGCCTAGGTGGGAAGGTGGCTACCATAAGATATCGTCATATGGTCAGGAATAAACTACTACATTTTTTTTTTTCAATAGAAATAATAATACATTTATACTTCGGTAAAAAGTTTAAAATTTTACTTCTAAAATCACGATCAGAATGCATCAAGTAATAAGTCCGATTTTATACCTCTGACGACGACTGGAGAGTTAGAAAATAAAAAAATTATCATTCCAGAAACTATATCTAAAACATAATTAGGACTACATAGATAAATTCAAACTCAAATTGTAGAAAATTTATTTAATTTTATTTTTTCGTACCTTCCGCTTGAAATAGATATGAATGAAAAGAAAATTTAATCAAGTTTATAAATGTATTTAATAACATCGAAAAATCACTCTTTCGAGTACAAAAACTAAATATCAACCGAAAACCGCTATACTTTTTGACTCTTTTCAGTATTTACCATTACAAAGGAGCGATTTTTCGATAAATATTGCTATTCTAAAGAGTGCTATTAAATCCATCAAGAGTTCAATTAAATCCATCCAGCCCAGTAATTTCTGGTAAATGTGGTGAGGTCTCTGCCATATGAGACTTATTTTTCTCCCAAGAATAAATTTGTAATCAGATTTATAATTTAATTCATTCATCAGTTTAATTTTCATAATAGGAATTGTTAAGCTAGAACTGGTTCAATTTCAGATCCTTTGGGTTTTTCCAATAATCAAATAAAGCTAAATTGGCCATTTGGCCCACTGGGCAGCGCCACGCAGTCACGAGCCAGTTAAAGTTGGAGCTTCAACCCGCTCGGCCACAAACGACCCTACTAATAAGAGACCAACTCGTATTGACCCAAAGGACAAAATGGAAAATTTTGCCAAAATGTAGACCCTTCAACTGTTTCAATTAGGAAAATATGGTAGAAGCCGTAAGTATCTAAAGAATCAACTTCAATCATAAATTTGTTGACGTATTGTTATTTCTTTATAACATTGTTTGAAAAGCAGTCTATATGTCATATACTCCTATATAATAAAAAAATCATGAGCCCTTTTTATTACACTGTAGCCTCAATAAAACGTAGAGTCTTGGTGGAAATAATAATAGATCTATAAAATTTCATTGCATGGTATAAAAAATCAACAAAGATCACAACTCTCCACAGCTATGAATAAAGCCAATCAACAAATAATAATTTTATGAGTGCCACTAAAAAAAGGAAATATTGTTATAAAGTAGATTATTTTCATATTTATTGCGTATTTTCAGGAATTATATAAAATGTATACTTCCAAGGCACTTCATTTACAGTTGTACATTAATTCAGAATTATTGACAGATTAAATTCTGCAAATATGAGAAAAATGAAGAAAATAGACTTCGCGGAAACCAAGGATATTTTGTTTTGTTAATATTTCTCAATTACAATTGGCTTGGAAAAAAAAATGGAAAATACAGAAGTAAGTTAAGATTAATTAAAGGTCGAGAAAGAATAAATACAAATAAAATTAATAATAATAATAAATTACAGTGGTAGAGTATCGGAAGTAAACAAATTGGAGGGCAGGAGACCGTTAACGTTCTTAACTTCGAATACGTGAAATATAAGGAGATGTACAAATAAGATAATAATAGTAACTATACGAAATATCTAATTTAGGAAAAACTAAATATAAAAAATTATATATTTTTTTTATTCTCATTTTCATAATATATCTCGAATAGTCTTATTTGTTTATTTATTTTTTTTTAATTGAAAGATAAATTCAAAAATAATAGTATTCACTATCTTGCTAATTTTATACATTCATTAACGTAGTAATCTCCTGTGTATGAAGTTTCAAGGGCATTATTTAGTTTTGACAGTGAATTTTTATACTGCAGCAATTTTTCAATTTGTTCTTGGATTCACTTTCTTTTCCAGGTTGCAGAGTACCCTCAAATAGTCGAACGTACTGGTGTATTATCAAGACAACACTTCTTATAGTACAAGAGCCGGGAAGAAAAAAATCTGTTATTTCACCCCAATTTTTGATTAATTTTTCATTCGGAGCTCTATGTCTTAAAAACTACCAACAGCATTAGAAAATCTAAAAGATCATTATTTAATGGATAGTAAATTTGCTGAAATGTGAGCCCTAATAAAGCTATTTACGTCCAATAGTTCTCGAGATATAGCTTTTTACAAATCTACTGAAAGATTAGTAGTTAGTTAATTTATTTTGAGAAATCTATATCTCAGGAACTATGTGACGTATACATGTCTATTAGCACTCAAATTAAAGCTAGTTTAACGTACTATAAAGTAGTTTATGACCTTTACTTCCGAAGGAATAGTAGTTTTCTTGATATCTCCTAAAATAAATTGATTCATAGTTGTTCGGACAATAAGTTTGAGTTTTGAAAATCTTTATTTCAGAAAACGTAGGACGTACAGATGTCTGTCAGCACTCAAATTAACACTAGTCAAATTTACTATAAAATAGTTTATAAAGTTTATCTTTGTAGGAGTAGTAATTTTTAGGATATTTGACAAAATAAATCCACAAACTGTTGATTTCTAGTTGTTCGTAAAAAATGTTTGATTTTTGAAAAAATATATCTCTAGACCCATAAGACATAGTACATATATCTGCCAGCACTCAAAATAAAGAAGATTGAACATACTATAAAGTAGTTTATAACACTTATCTTCGTAGAAATAGTAGTTTTTATGATATTCGCATATGAATATAAATTTAGCAAATGAAAATTTGTCCGTACAATTATAAATCAATTTATTTTAGCAAATATCATGAAAACTACTACTCCTACGAGGATTAATGTATTAAACTACTTCATTGCACATTAAACTAGCTTTAATTTGAGTGGTAACATACATCTGTACGTCAAATGGTTTTTCAGATATAGATTTTTCAAAATAAATTTACTAACTACTGATCTTTCAGTGCGTTCTGTACAAATTTTTTATGAAATATTGCTTTTTAAAAAGCTATATCTCGAGAACTATTGAATGTAAATAGCTCTATTATGGGTTACGGATTAGCGAATTTACTTTACTTTAAATGATGTTCTGTTAAAAAGAGTTAGTCATGGATCTTGTTTGCATAACGATGCTCATTTAGCGGAAACAGGTACACTTGGTATCCAGAGGTGTTGGCTGTTCTCTAAAGCGATTTGCTTATATCTTCCCGAGAATTGTCTCCGCTTACGGGAGTAGGCTTGGGATTTCCAGAGGCACATGCTCCACGGTTATTACCAAGTTTATAGTGTGCCTAGTTGTAAGCTGGGATAGAATAGACCGAATGGTGGAACAGCCCTCAAAGGACACTCTACACCGGGGTGTCGTAGCTAGCTCAAGTTAGTGGTGAGCCAACTTTACAGCTTCTACGGGCTTCAAATAACGCCTACGCGAGGCACTGCGAACTACAGTCGTTAACGGCAAATTACACGATAATCGCCAGGTCTAATATCAAAAAGTGATAATGCTGATATCTTCGACGATGAAATAAGAAAACCATAGCCAACATTTCTACTTTTCAAAATAATGATGTAATTAAAAAAACAGACATATAATTACGAAAATTCCATTGATATCATGAATTTAAATTATTGAATATTGGCAGTTCCTCCACGCATATAGTTACATTATATGGTCAACATTTGAACTAACGGCAATAACAATTAAAGAATACATAAAACTTAGTAAAACCATTTCAAAAGTAAAGTTTTTTTACAAATTAAAATATATTTTTAAATTTTACAATTACACAAGAAAGAAAATACAGGAAACTGGACGTCGACTTCGACTATTAGAGAAGTTATTAGACAAACGGTCAAAACTTCCAATCCATTACCATTGACTGATCTACATAACTATAATATGGCGGGACATACGGAGTTGAGCTTTCGGGCTCCATTAAACCTTAGAAATCATCTCGTATCCAATCCTTACAATCCAAAATCCTTAGTAAAATCCTCAATTCTCCTTACTTTGTCCCAAATAAAACCATCCATAAAGACCTTAATGTTCCCTATGTAGCCGATCTAGCCCGAACCAGATATCAATCCTTCCATTATAAACTCCCTAACCGGCCAAACCCTCTAGTCTCTAAAATTACTCATTTTATTTCCAAATTGTCTTCTATCTACTAAATGTTACAATTCAACACTTCCAATGAAAATTCATCAAATTCTAAGAACCACGATTAACGCTTTATTTTAATTTCCGAAAAAAGACCCATATGACCTTCATATCCTTAATGCTCTTGTTATGTTTTACGATCCAAAATTTCATAAAAACATTTCCGATCACTCAAATCATCAGGTTCAGGAAATATTGAGTCTTTGATACGGACTATGACTACATAACTGCTATTAAGATGTATCATCCTTAAGATGATAGAGTAGAATCCCTAAAGCGTAGATGAATTAAAAATATATGTGTAGTAAGAAAATATTGGAAGAATTTCACAACAAAAACACACAGAAAATAAATAATAATTTAACTTATCTACATGAGATGCATTCGTAATATTTTAATTATAATTTTTCATTTTTAGATAATTAACTCACATAATAATACTCAATCATAACTATGTACTCATTTAAAAATTAAAATTTATTAAAGATACGTCTTGTTTTCAAAAAATATTTTTACTTTAAAGAGTTCAAATTTGGTTTAAAAAGATTAATTATAATAAAAAATGTACTAAATAATAAATAAAATTTATTATGCTAAAAGTGAGAAATGGTTGGTCTCAAATATATTTTTGATAACTGGTTATTTATTTATTTATTATTATTTACATTTATGGTGACCTTAAATCGTGTATTCAAAACTCACGATTTGAAATTTTTCAATATCGTAATACTCTTACGAATACCAAGCATTTTACTCCTACCAACCCACGAAAAAATGTAAATTCTCACAAAAATAGCATTCATGTTCCTAATGTCACATGAAAAAATACCTAATACAGTTTGATAGGATGTAAAAATAAATAAATAAAATATTGTACGCATTAAAATATCAAACAATTTAGTCCCATTCAAAAGTTTTAATTATCAACACCATGACATCATATACCTTACGATGAATAATAACTAAACATTTCATGAACCCAAACGCTTCAAAATAATTTAACAAGACCAACAAATCACAAACAAAGTGATATTTGATAATTTATCCATCGTATGAAGAAAATAAGTAAAATTTTTCGTATATAAAGTTAAAATGTTTTTACGTTAAAGAGATAAGGGTTTCTTGGTTTAAAAATAAATAAGAATAACAAAAAAAGTACCAAATAATAACCAAAATTTATTACTGCTAAAAGTGAGGGATGGTTGATAATTTTAAATATTATTTTTGATAACTGGTTATTTATTTTTATTGCTATTTTTTTATGTCACATAAACAATATACATAGCTGAGTTCGATAGGATGTAAAAAATGAATAAATAAAATATTGAGTTCCTTAACACATCAAACAATTTTATGTCCTGTTCAAATGTTTAAATAATTAACACGCTTAAAAATAATTGAACAAGACCAACAAATCACAAACAAAGTGATATTTGATTTATCCATCGTATAAGATCTGATAAATAGAGGCCGTGAAGTCAGTTAAAGGACACGCACATTCATGCAATCAGATCACGTACTAAATTACATGTAATACACCTGTCGACAGCCACTCCACTCTCATTACTGTATTAGCCAAAGGTTAATCAAGGTTTAAACCTACTAAATTGTCGAATATTTCGTTAATTAACTATATGTATAGTTTAATTAATGTCATATGTATCGGTATTATATTTATTTTTTATGACAATTAATTTTTGTAATGAGTTGAAACAAATAAATGAGTATATCATTATTGCTTATTCCTTAAACAATATCTGCAAAGGGTATAATTGCATTGAAAAAGTACATGATTCTTTAATCTAATAGAAAATATTTAAACTTTATTCCTGAATTTAGATTAATTCCAAAATATATTATTACCCTAAGAAGTAAAAATTTATATAATATTACATTATATAATCGTAGAGAGAAATAAATAGATTTCTGGGGATAAAACACTTAAAAAATAAAGCTATAGAACAAAATATTTCACCTAAAATATTAACAAATTAATTTGGAATGAATGAGCAAAATTTATCACATATTGTAACCTTAATTCCAAATCCTTGGAACACCATTTTTTATCTAATTAAAAGTTTTAGGCAAATCTTGAAGTTAGGCACATTTAAAATAAGAAAAAATAATAAATAAATTAATACTCAATATTCACTAAATTAAATGTCAGCCTTCTTATTATATATTATTTTTTTCCATCAACAACGTTTCCATTGTCAAGGTTATTATCAACATCTGTTGAGTTAGCTTTAATTACAATATTTTTAAACATCACTCCTAAAATTAGTAATAATTCTAAATAATAAACCTCAATTTCATTATTTACAGCCGCACATATTAAACAATTCAAAGTATAATTTAATACTTAATCTATAAAACCAAACTTAATAAGAAAAATTATATCGGATATTAATCATATTATTAAATTACCAGTCACGAACAGGAAACCAAAACTAATATATTATTAAAAAAATTTCTTTAGATAAAAATGTATTAAGGAT
>NW_027109386.1:1198720-1210162 GCF_000696795.3 Halyomorpha halys
CAATCTGCTAAAACTTCTTACACATAAAACAAATAAACAAAAGAATATATAAAATGAGATAATCTATAATTAACTTTATTCAATATTTTATTAGGAAATTAATTTTTAAGGAAATAATTATGATTATTAACATTGCATAATTGGATTTCATTGAAACTTTCTTTTGTTAAATTCAGATGTTTTTTTTTTTTTTTTTCAAATATTCGTTAATACATATATTTTGTTTTATTTACAAACTTTTTTTTTTAATTTATCAGAATCTATATAGTTTTATTTTTCCAATTTCCATACTTACACTTGTATACAAAAAATGGCAGACATTTCGCATATGTTTTATATTTTTAAATAAACCCCTCTTGTTCAGGGTTGATATATCTAAGGAAGAAAGGAAATGTAGATTAAGTCGGAAAATGGTCCAAATAAATTGCAGTTCAAACGCTGCAAAACACTTTAAAATCGAAATCGTCCTTCCACTAAAACAATATTCAGATCAGACTTAAGAAAGGAGGTAAACTATTTAGGTAATGTGTTTAGAAGGGCTGGTAAAATTTTCATAATTCCTAAATTTCCTACAGCGTGTAAAACCAATTTCAGACATATACTACTTTACTGTCCTTACTAAATATATTAAAATGTAATAATTATCTGGAGAAACAAATTAAACAAAAGATAGCTTCTGAAGGAATGACAAAAAAAAAAAAATAATCCGCAAAGTTTCAACAAATATATACATTTTACTCGAGATAAACGTAAACTAATACCAAACAAAACTATGTTTTCCTTTTTCTCAGGAAATTTGATAAAAAGTTTCATCTGACTCCGGCAGGCGCTTCAGTTCTACTATACCGCATGACAAAGTATGTGACATCCAAATTTACAAGAACTACAATTCTTTAACTAAATACTTGGAAGAATAATAAATCAAATTCAGACAATTAATATTATGATAAATATAAAAAAAGCGAAGTAGTGAACAGAGAAATATTCATCATAAGAATTACATTCACAGTATCTCACAGTTCAGGACACGTAAATAATTCATGACATTATTTCATAGGAGTAAATACTACAATAGTACAAGTAAATTGCATTTTAACAAAATTTCGTTTTATGAATTTTAATACCTTTCGTTATATACCTTACATTTTTTTTAATTTGCAAGATATTAATTCAAATTCACTACTTAATTCAATTATTTTATATATGTATATTTATTTTTTATCTTGAATTTTTATACAACGATTAATAATTTCTTCGTGTTATTAAAATGACTAGGACTTTGTTTGAAGTTGACTAACTATTCCAGTAATCTCTAATTTAATGAATTCTAAGAAAATTATATTATTAAAATGAAGTCTACGTGCTGTGGCTTTTCAAAATGGTATTTGGTCTCTTGTTGGAATTCCCAGCTCTATTGACCATGATGCATATTACAATATTTAAAGGGAAAAAAATCGTAAAATAACTTCTGGACCTACAAGATTTATATTGCAAGTATCTGGATGATTCTAAGAATCTTCAAATCTCTTTTAAATAACATGATTTCCAAGCATCACTTGTAGATTCAGATTAGCTGTAAGGCCACTGAAAATATTTTTTTCAAATAAACAGTATCAATTAATTGTTTTCAGTAAGCATAACCCAACTGGATAGATAAAAATAAAAGATTCGTAGATTTTTAATTATCAATTTTGTGATTTCATCTGAATAATAACCATTAGTTAAAAAATATTTGCATTGTATTGTAAGTAATTATCGTTATAAAATGATTAACTCAAAATTTATAATTTGGCCGTAATTAAATATAGTGTGATTTATTAAGGTCCGTTTTATCATTGTCGAGGATGGTTATGGTTCACATTATTTAAGAGATATAGAAAATTATCTCAATATAATATTAATATAAATAGACCAGAAAAAAGTTAGAACCACACATTTTACTACTGTGCTGTCAACACATATTTTGTTATAACTTTACAATGTAACCGGTCTTTCTTTGATAAAAACCTCGGACATGACTCCCAAAAACCTCGATTAAAATGCCAAAATCGGGCTTTAACAAAGACCCATCGTAAAAAGATATATAATAAAATAAAAAAACTATGTGGCGACGCACATAATCGGCTGTTTTAATAGGTTTTGAGCATGACATCAACGTGTTGTCAACGGCACACCAACACATGACAACGCGTTGTTGTTTACATAAATGTAACATAAATGTGCTAAAATAAAGCGCTCCCAAAATAAATTTATTTTATCTTTTCGAATTTTAATATATACTTGGATCCATTTATATATTTTCGGAGATGTAGATTTTATGGCTTGCGAAACGATTTTTAACTTTGAAGGGCACAAATTAGACTCAATTTAAATTTGAGATATAAGAAATTATATTTACGATTGTTAAGTGTATTTCCCCAAACCCATTTTTCCAACCTTATAAAAACCTTTGAATTTAGTAATAGTATGAAAAATTAAATAATGGTTTCAACACTCATTATTACATCAATAGTCCAACGTTTCGACCAAATCGGACATCCTTAAGGACAATCTTCAAATATAAATTCTCACCTCATATCAAAAATTTAAAAATGTTTTGCAGGGCATTTTGTACAGGTCATTAAAAAGTCAAAAACACCCTATTCTTTTTAAATTTTATAAGTCCTATTTTCGATTAATCAACACTACCACTATCATATAAACAGACTGTTTATAGTTTGAAAAGAATTGGGTATTTTGAATTATAATTAATGACCTGTGCAGAATAGCCTGCAAAACATTTTTAAATTTTTGATGTGAGGTGAGAATTTATATTTGAAGATTGTACTTGAGGATGGCCGAAATGGCCGAAACGTTGGACTATTGATATAATAAAGAGTGTTGAGACTAAAAAAAGGATACCATTTGATTTATTCAATAAATAAATACCAGTCTCAAGATATTGAGAAAAAAAAATTTAAATAATGGTTTTAAGTCGATCAAGAAAAACGTGGAAGCAAAATTTATTCACAGTGTGATATTAAAAGATTAATGCGGTATATAGACATTTTGTAATATACTATAGTGCCGAAGTTATAGGCCTTTTTTAGGACTAAAACATAATAATAAATATAGTGAAATTACCTGGCAGATATGTAAAAAAAATATATACATAAAATAATTATTAAAAAAGAAGTAATATAAACAAAAAATATAAATTTACAGTAGCAGTATGGTAAATAATTCTTTTATAATAAATATAATATGTAATGTTAAGTAGCTAGGAATGGAATACAAGATGTAGAGGATAACAAACGGAATAACTGAAACATAAAAGTAAAAAGGAAAGAATGTCATGACAGACGTGGGAGGTACAAAAGTGAAGATGAAGATTACTTTCATGATTTTTGTCCGTGAGAAACAGAATGATGTGTAACAATATAAACATATCAATGACAATTTACTTCACTAAACTTACAAACACTAACGGCATTTAAAAACAGAGTGCTTAACCTAGTTAGGAATCGTTTATACAGACTAAATGGAACGTCTATAATTCTACAATAACGCCGCTGCACTTCTGTCTTCAGCTCTCAGTGTATCGCAACCGCGTGTATGTCACGAAGTCGATAAACAGAAAATTATATGAGACAATAAAACAGAATCGTTGCGGGTGTCACAATGTGAAGCAGAGGTAAGATATATCGATTAGTAACGGATATATTACTATTCGCATCGATGTTTTATTGATGCTAGTACATGCTCCCTTATGTTGCAATAACAAACTTATCTTAAGAAATAGAAAGTGACCGTAGATTTCAATCGTGCCGGTAATGACTTTTGTATTGAATTACATTAGCCAACAACTATAATGTTGATATAATTAATTTTACATTCTATTCATATATAATATAAAAGGTCATAATTGTAGATGGAATGCGCATTTCATAGAAAATTAAATGTATGCAGTTAAATGTGCAATATGCCACATTTTATCCATTTTAATAATAAAAATTTACAATTTAAATAGGTTGTTAGGGCTAGGGGTTTTTCTTGAACCGAAATACTAATCTCTTTCCCGGAGTAAAAATATTCCCTGGTTCAGGGTTAAAAATAGAACCGAGTTAAAAAAAAAAAAAAAATGAGGACCTGAAATTAAAAATCTCACAAAATAATGTAATAGAAAAATGAAATAATAATGAAAATATCCTTCCAACTGATATACACAATTTAATAATGTCAATGTAAAATAAAAAAAAAAAACATTATCCTATTATTATTTCAAAAATAAATGAGTTATAAAATAATAATAATAATATATGTATATACATATAAATGGTAACGCTATATTTTATAATTAATTTGTGGCTAACTTGTAAATTTAGTATTTATTTAGTATTAGTAGTTCATTTAATTACATTTATTTTATTTGTATCATTTCCTTTAGAAGTTTATTTTATTTTAGAAAAAAAATGTATATTTTTTATTATAATTATGTGTAAAAGAAACAGTTGCTAAACGTTGCTAAAAAGAAAGGGTTGTTAAATCGTTCTTAAGGTGTCGCCTAGCAACAGGCAAATTCATTTTTGAATTTGACTAAATATGTTTTTTTTCTGTTTTGCATCTTAGTATATCCTGTAATTATAACAATATATAGAGTAATATAACTATATAACTATGAAAATAGAGTAATACAGCTCATAAGGTGAAGTTAGCGATTCATTCAGAGGAGTTAACTCTTTGGTTCGATTCAAGATTCACACACCTATCTCGAAGGAAGTTACTGGGATTCTGGAGTAAGTTTGTTTGAAAAATTACTTTATGCTATAACATACATCCTCTTGTAGTGGTGTAGTTATTTTATTTAGTTTTTACTAAATATTTCATCGTTAATATATTTTACTTGTTTACAAATCACATTTCTACATGCATGTCCTGTTCGATAATATGCTTCAATAGAATGATATGATTGAAGGAAGATCACAAACGGTTAGAGTAGACCAGCTGTGAACATCTGTTAGCTCCTGAGCGGACGTCTTCATTTGAGTTCCGTTGTTCGGCCCCCATACTCTAGTTTTATTTTCAATGCCTTTTAGATTATAATGAGGTGTTAAATCACGGCATATCTGATCCTCCATGTATCTTAATTAACATAATAGCATTCTTCTACCGCCTCACCAACTGAGGGTCAATTGGTGTGGTCAGTGATCCTATGAAAGGACATTCAATTAGTGTAATGTATTTAGGGCAATTTACTAGGCACTACTCTGATTTATAGCTAACCGATCTACATATTTCAATCGGATCTACTTCTTCTTTTGGTGGTAATGAAAACAGAAAAAATAAAATAAAATTCCTCTACTCTTCACATCAACTGCCACCCACTTTCTTTCCCACACAGCTCTATATAAGAAACGGCTTTACATAACACGATATTATTAGAATTACTGCATTTAAATGGATCGACTAATAATGCTAATCCATAAAATATGGCTCAGCGTCTAATAAAATATGAGGTCCGTAAATCAGACCAATATATAAATGGAAGCTCCGTTTTTCGTTCGCAACAGCTAACCGCAAAACTACTAAGCCAATCTTCACCAATTTTTTAAGTGATCTTTTGCATGTAGTGCTGTAGTAATAATAAAATCTACTCATACAAGCAGTTATAGAAGAATACTTCAGGATTCATAACATCACACTATGATTCATAAAAATGAAACAATCAATAATCAATAAAAAAAAAAGATGGAATATAATAATTATTACTACTTCATACCTGTAGAAGTAGATTCACCACAATGACTTTATAAGGTCAATTCGTTGAACTTTGTAAAACCTCATTGGACTTCTAGAAGTCTTATAGCGTTAAAGCTATACTGTACACAATAAGACGTAGGAAATAAACACTAGACATCCTAGCAATCGAATATTTTTATTCTACCGGAAAAAAATATATATATATATATAACTTATTCAGAAATCGTATTAATATTTTTTTTCTCTTTAATTAATGTATAGAACAATAATATTCTCTTAATAAATTTCGATATTGGCCACCAAAGAATATTATACCAAATTCCGAAGTTATTTATTTATGTCAGCAGGAGAAACAGCGACAGGTTGCTGGTTTAAAACAATTATTTAGCTTTCAAGTATAAATGAAAACAATTAAACAAAATCCATGATAAAACATACTAACTTGATCAAAATAAAAGACCAATAAACATATTATCTAAACGATGTATAATTACAGATGAATTTGAATACAAACTAAAAAATGCATCATTAACAATATATATAGTCAAAGGTTTTAAAATGCAACAAATTCGATTTATGATACGACCAACACCTAAAGATACGGGACGGAAAGCCCAAAACGTCTGAAGGAACATTTAACTATTGTAAAATATTGAAGTAAAACGTTATAAGTAATAATAAGTAATCAACAATAATTAGTCATGAGTAATAAATCACCCCACAAAAAATATATCACTCTACTACATCATACGAAAGAAATTTACCAACCTCAAATGATTGATGAAATTATCAGAGATAAAATCAGGTAAAGTAGAAAAAAAAATTATATTTCATTTACATAAAGTAAGGGAAAAGAAAGAATATATACACTCCTTTATGACTAAGTAAAAATTATAATGAAACAAAAAATTGTCATTTTGTTCTTTACGAATGTTCAATTTTACGCACTGTTGCATTTTACAAGATGACCATTTCTGATTTAAATGCATTGATGAGAAAGCTTCACTAATAAAAATATATATATTAATCACAATAAATAAGATCTACTCGAGATTCATAATTTCTTTGAGCAGACCATAATTTCGATGTAAAAATATTAAGAAAAATTGTTCAGAACAATTCTTGAAATGAATGAATATTAGGACTTGAGTTGAGCTTTGGGGTTTCAGTAAAATCATCGAATTCCTCCCGTATCCAATTCTTACAATAAAAATTCCTTTGAAAAACCTTTAATGCTCTTAGCTTTGTAACTAATAAATTCAACCATCAAGGCATTAATGTTCCATATGATGCCGATTCGGCAAGAACCAGATATCAATCCTTCCATGATGAACTCCCTAATCATCCAAATCCACTTGTCTCTAACCTTACTTCTGGTTCAGTGCATCCTATAAGAGAATCCTCTAAGGCGTCCAATAAAAATATCACCTGGAAATCTTCAACATGAGAAATTTTATTGGAGTTTCATCAATACGTAGAATATCCACAAGACTGTATCAATTGTAATATAACTCACATCACATTAACTAGGTGTATATTGTATACAGGGACGCTTCTGTCGCCCGATTTTATGAAGAATTGAAGTGGCTTTACCCCTCCTTTCGTCGTCAATATTTTCTTGCTTCCTTCCTCTACCAAATTATCCAATCCCGCCGTCCATCTCTGATATCCTTCAATTTAAATCCTCTGTGCATTCCTGCAATACCCGTCACGGCCTTTAGACTTATATGTAACTACTCATCGAACCGCAGCCTTTGGTAGATCTTTCGTCATCCGCTCCTATTTCCTATGGAATTCTATTCCCTCCTTCGTTGTTCTAATACCCTTCCAAACTTCAAATCCCGTATCTTCGACCACCTTCAGTCCACCCAATTCCGGAAGAATATATTTTCTATTTCAGTTTTTCGTTTTATACTTGTAAATATGTATATTTATGTATATGTGCATGTAAATATGTATATTAGCAGAAATTGTACCTTTCCATTTATTACTTTTAGTTTAATTGTATTTGATTTTTTTTTAATTTTATTTATTATCAGAAGTTAGTCATCTTATGTTTTATGATATGACATATAGTTTTATTATATTATTTTATTGTTAATTATTTTGGTTCATTTTTATCTTTTCGAATTCACTGTTTTATTATATTTTATGACGTTTTATAATTTCATTTTTATTTTGTACTTTATTCTAAGGCTTTAAAGCTTAATTCTAATTAATAGCCTGTATATTATTCTAAAGGGATCAATCCCAGAATAAATAAAGATTATTATTATTATTATTGTTATAATATTTTAATACAGTTGTTATAAATAAATTATATAAATATGTATATAAAGAGTATTTAAATAAATGAGAAATAATGTCTTACACAATGTTTAAGACCACCTTATAAGTACGTCTGAGTATAAAAACAAGAATAATTGGTTGACATTTATAAAGGAGTTATTCAGTACAGAACAAAGACAGATTGCTATAATATAGCTGGGTGATAGATTCCACAAAGAGCTATTAGAAAAGCTAGACTCTTAGACCACAAGGCACTAAACAAGATGCTTCTAGGAGCAGGCTAGGAAATTACCGGGAGGGTATTAGGTGTGGGAACCGGGGGGAAAAAATAGGCGTGGGTAGTCGATAGTCTCTTGTTCGTTATTCCACCCACACTCTCCTGGTTAGTACTAACCCTACAATATCAAGGTACTTCCTACCTCAGTGCGGGAGTATCGGCTCTCTTCAATTATACTCAACATCATTCTTAGTACAAGAGCCGGGAAGAAAAAAAGGCAGTTATCTCACCCCAATTTTTGATTATTTTAATGAAAACTAGGTATAATTACTAGTCAAAATTGATGAGTCTGCCAAGTATAGGTAGGGGGAATAAAAAATGGCGACTGTTTAAAAACCTTAAAAAAACACTAATTTTTCATTCGAGAACATTATTTAAAGAACAGTAAATTTTCTAAAATATTAGCCCTAAAAGAGCTATTTACGTCCAATAGTTCTCGAGATATAGCTTTTTTAAAAAGCAAAATTTCTTAAAAATCAACTGAAAGATTAGTAGTTAGTTAATTTATTTTGAGAATTCTATATCTCAGGAACTATGTGAGGTACAGATGTCTATTAGCACTCAAATTAAAGCAAGTTCAAATTTACTAGAAAATAGTTAATTATGTTTATCTTTATAGGAGTAGTAGTTTTTATATTTGACAAAATAAAATCACAAAATGTTAATTTCTAGTTGTTCGTATAAAATGTTATATTTTTGAAAAAATATATCTCTAGATCCATAAGACGCACATATGTCTGCCAAGACTCAAAATAAAGGAAATTTAACTTATTATAAAGTAGTTTATGACACTTGTAGGGGTAATAGTTATTATGATATTCACATATGAATATGAATTTGACAAATGAACATTTGTCCGAACAACTATAAATCAATTTATTTTAGCAAATTTCATGTAAACTATTACTCCTATGAAGATAAACATCATAAACTACTTTATAGCTGATTAAGCTAGCATTAATTTGAGTGCTAATAGACATCTGTACGTCAAATGGTTTTTGAGATATAGATTTTTCAAAATAAATTCACTAACTACTGATCTTTCACTACGTCCTATACAACATTATTGTATTACATGAAATGTCGCTTTTTAAAAAGCTATATCTCGAAAACTATTTAACGTAAACAACTCTATGAGGACTCATATTTTAGCAAATTTACTCTTCTTTAAATGACGTTCTCTTAGGTTTTCTGGTGTTGTTGCTACTTTTTAAGATATAGAGCTCCGAATGAAAAATTAGTTTTTTTTTTATCGCCATGAATCAGCCACCATCCCCCCTACCTATCTAATTATACATAGTTTTCATTAAAGTAATCAAAAATTGGGGTGAGATAACTGCCTTTTTTTCTCCTCTTGGGCTCTTGTACTATCTCAAGTGCAAATATCACCTACCAGACCAGTAAGACTCAGGCTACTTACAACGAAAATTTTACGTTAACTGTAAAAGTCGTTCAATAAATAAACACGCTCTATTTTATTTCGGGGTGGTTTCTAGTTTGATCTAAAGCTAGACATCATGCGGTAATTTTTTTAAGTAGGTTCTAGTATATTTTATTTTTTTAAAAATAATTTATGGTGACCTTTATGCACAAAGATAAATACAATTGAATTAATTAAATATATATGCTTATTGTATATTTATTATTTTAATGTCAGAATATTTCGAGTGATTAGGCAATCATTTTATCATATGATAAAATTTGGATTTTACACAATATGTATTATTTAATGGGAGAAAATATGTTTAAAGATAACAGAGAAAGGAAGGTAACAGAGAAAAAAATTAATGTAATAAACAAAAAGAAAATATATAAAAAAAACCAAAAAGACAAAGATCATATGTATTTATACTTTGTTTTTAAATTAATTATAATATTCCTATGTATTATATGTTTTATAAAAAGCAATAGTTTTATTTATACAAGTTATAAGTATGCTGTTAAGTAGCAACTCACAAATTTCGTAATAAAGTCTATCTCTCTCCATGACGGGGTTGATCTCGAACGTAATATAAAATATATACATTAACTGGAAGCAAAATAAATCGTAAATGATAAGACATGGACGACGAATGAACTAGGAAAATATTTATTCAAAGTCAAAAAACATATCCTAAGAATAATGGTTATTATATTTTTACAACGTATCATGAGTAAATAATTTCTATTCATACTGAGTTAACATAACAGGACCTTTCCCAAAGATAGTGTAAATCCGTAAAGAAATAGAAATAGTAATTGGCGCCTGAACAGATAAATTACACGAACAGGCAACACATTAACATTAAAATGGATAACACCACAAAGCAAGATATTTATCAATAAACTACAAAACCAAGTCAAAAAAGTTCTCTGAATAGAGAGCTCTTAGGAGCTGCCGCAGAGCGTGAAGTGAGCACAGCGGGATACGGCAGCTGTCCCTGCACCAAACAAACTGTCAAAGCCAACCACTGTCCCACAATGGTTTACGGAATGTCTTGAAAAATATCCTTTAATAGAGAGGCAAGGTGTCCTGTGTGAAGGATACCTGAAGGGAAAGGGACCTGGGAGGGTCAGGTAGTCTCCTCCTGTAAACACTATTAGCCACGGACCCTCCTAAGTGGTAAATAGGCCATTGTAATTAGGCTTTGATGGGAGGCGTCTTCAAAGGACCCACAGGAAGTACCGGCTATATTACGAGTTGATAGTTTTCAACCTACTTTTAAATAATTGAAATTACTACATATAGACTAAGACTAATAGCGACTAAACACTAAACTAGTAAATACTTATAAATATGTTTCATCATAGTTATTCAAGATATCTATTTAATAAAAGCTATCTGCGTGTCTCTGCAGGGGATTGGCACTGCGGGTACCCAGTTTCCTATCCATTTCATAATTATATCAGGAGAAAAGTCATGATTACATTTACCATATACTGTATTGTACCCTATGTCAACTTCTAAGTTATATCAATAGAAAATTTCTGATTACAGCTTTAATAATTTTAACAATGATCGAAAAAATTGGTAAATATACCAATAAAAAAAAACAACATTATTTTGAGAGAGAACGAGGTGAAGGAGAGGAAGATGGTGAGGGACTGGAGAGAGAGAGAGAGAGAGAGAGAGAGAGAGAGAGAGAGAGAGAGAGAGA
>NW_027109386.1:1210307-1216258 GCF_000696795.3 Halyomorpha halys
ACCTGGGCAGAATAGCCTGCAAATAGAAAATAATAATTAATGTGAGAAGGATTTTTATATTGAAGATGTCCCTGAAGATGGCTAGAAAGGCCGAAACGTTGGACAAATGAATAAATAAAGTGTTGAGACTGATTTGGATATAAAATTGATTTATTTAATAACTATTTTTAATTTCAAATAATTGTATTACATTATTCTATGTAATCCATTAAATGGGAGGATTAATCATCTAACATTTATTTATTTTTAAATAACTAGACAATTTTTTTATAATAATATTTATTACAAATTATTATAGATATAGAGATAAAAATTATAAACGATATTTTACGATTTAATTTTATATTTAAGTCGATAATTATAGGTAATTAATAAGTATTCATTTATTACCAATAATTCAAATTGTCAAGAGTGACAGAAGTTATAGAGAAGAGAGGACACAGTAGAATATAATACAATATGAGTAGGAGACGGTCCATTGACTGTCGAGCCGCCCGCATCCCTCCACACTAAATACATCCGCTACTCTGACTCCACTGTCAGGCACATTAATTTTATTATATAATATTAATATATATCTATTACACTAAAGTGTAGTTTATTTTACTGAGGCCATCCCGGGTCATTAAAATAGGACTTCTATTATTATAAATAGCTGTGAAACTTTATAACACAAATAAAATAAACACAAACATATAATGTTATTCATATATAAATATTAATATATAAAATAAATCAAAAATGTATCCTTGTATAGTCTCAACAATTTTATTTCTACAATAGTCCAACGTTTCGGCCATTTCGGCCATCCTCAAGGACAATCTAAATATTTAACAGCTTATATTATATATCCATTTGTAACATTTATAACAACAACATTATAATAATATAACTTACCTTCAATATAAATTCACAACACACATCAAAATTTAAAAATTGTTTTGCAGGCTATTCTGCCCAGATCATTAATTATAAGCCAAACACACAAGTCAATTATTAGAGAGTCATATTTATTATTAATAAGCTTATCTAAGCTTATTGTTGGTTACCAATTTTTTTTTGAATTCACAAATATTTAAAACTTTTAATTTTCAATTTATCCGTACTATCACTATCATATAAACAAACTATTTATAACCTTCCACTCACTCAGGTCAGCCTTGTTTTTAATTTAATTTAAATTGCATTTTGGTCTCAATTGTTAAATATTTAGATTGTCCTTGAGGATGGCCGAAATGGCCGAAACGTTGGACTGTTGATGAAATAAAAGTGTTGAGACTATACAAGGATACATTTGTGATTTATTTAATAAATAATTACCAGTCTCAAGAAATTGAAAAAAAAAATAAAAATCATATTAATATAATCTTTAAATTAAAAAATAAAAGTTAATGTCTATTTGTTTTCCACTATTGAAAACGTTGTGCTCTCCAATTGCACTGCTACATAATCTGCATATTTATAAATAGTAAAACAATTGCTTTTTGAAACTTATAATATATGGGCATATTATAATTACTTTAAAATACATAGTAGAAATATATAATTTTAGTTTTTCCTTTCTTTTATATTTCTTTTTTTTTAATTATTATTAATTTTTTTCAATTACTTTCATATATGTCTTAAAATATATTTTCTTCCATTTGCCAATTAATTTTTTTTTCTATAACTATTATAAGATAAAATTTATATACCAAATAAACTGTAAAACTTTTATTAAATTAATTAAATTTAAAAACACAACTCAACAAATACTTACAAGGATATAAAAACAAGCGTACAAGGAAATAAATTCATCAACATTTTTTAAAATTTGTTTCATAGTGGGGCAGGCTCAGATGCATTTAAATGTATTCAAGATGTTTGTAAATTAATTTTCGAGCCCACCAACACAGTCGAGTCCTCATTATTTTTTAAGTGCAGAAATATTTCCATTTTTTATCATTTGCATGCATCCAAGACGTTAATTGCAAGTTAAAGAACTTTGTTAAAGAAATACACCTTAAAATATATGTTAAATAGTCTATTTAAGAGCACATTTTCAGTTTTATGTTAAAAGTAGTTTGTAATACCTTCTACTCCATTTGCATTGAAGGAAGAAGATTTAAACCTACTTAACAGAAATTAAATTAATTGTTTCTCAATTTAGCATTGTGAATTTCTTAATTGTAAAAAATAAGGGATTCTTGGACTGAAATATTGAAAAATGTACTTAAACTAATTTTTTTTTTTTTTACAAGGCCAAAAAGTTTGTCAAGGATCTATATGTTTTACATGTGACGGAAAGATTTTTATTATTTTTGAGATTATAGGAAAGAAAAAATAAAACAATAATTCGAACTAAGACTAAGAGAGCAAACGGTAGGCAGCCTAGGCTCATGAGAGTGAAAGGAATTCTTCTAAAATCAGTAAAATCTCGTCTAATTGGACATTTTTTTTAGAAGAAATACTTTAACCATAAGATCAAGAAACCAAAATAATTAAATAAAAAATAAATATCAAAAATTTCTAACTTCAGAACCCAACGAACGCCTCAAAACTGTTAATCAATAGTACTATCGTTTGTTTGTCTTGAATTAGTTTATAAAGATTTATTTCATCTCCAAGAGCTATGTGGATGTATCAAGGTCACTATGCTAATATATAATAGGGAACATATAGATAATGTTATTTATATGTATTATTGCGTTACATAGGTTAACACATTAACCTTTGGTCGCGGAAACCAATTCGAAACCAATTGAATTAACATAGATTTAAATAAACGAACAACGATAAGATCTTGACAAATGTCAGAGACACATTCTACTCCGGAAGTGCTCAGCAATATAAAGGAGCTATATATTATCTGGATAATACATAATACATAAAGGCCTTATACGAAACGTACGGTTCCCAATGGTTGGAACAAGGCTTGTAACTTCAACAAAACTAAACAACGGAGTAAAATTAATAAACGAAAAATCTATAAAAATTGATTAATAAAATATATTAAAAATTTTACTATGGAGAAGCTTAAATTAGATGTAAAATGTTTAACATGTATTGTCATAATTTATGCATAGCAAATTATATTATACAAATAGTATCTACAACATAGAGCTGGTTTGAAAGAAAAATGACACAACTGCATTTTTTAAAAATTTATTTTACTGTGCTGACGTGCTCAAAAATGCATGCAATATGTTTGTAAATGAATATTTGACCCAACACAATTAAGCCAATTGACAAAATTTTACAGTTGAGTCAATATTCTTCCAAAGCAGAGATATTTTGTCATATTTTTGACGTGCATTCAACCAAGACATTGCTTGGTTAATTGGTTTTTAGTTATCCAAAAAGTACCAAGAGAAAAAATAATTAAAAAAATGATATCAGCAAACGATATTTTGGCATCATATTTATGCATATATCATATTTCAAACCGTTCTGAAAACAATGTCGACAAAATCTGACCTAATATCTTGCGCGTCAGAAATAAACTCGGACTATTGGAATTTGAACATCAAATAGATCTGACTATAGGCCGCAATAGCTGTATTAGTTCGAATTCGGCATGGGTGGGTTGAAATTTATTTCTCTGCGGTCCCACGCAATCAAACCTCTCCACTATGGTGGGATTCTACCTTGATTGTCCCATATCAATTATATAAAATTCCATTTACTACTAATTTGTACTTCGGTATAATTGATATCAATCCACTACTTTCGCTTGTGCACTTCACTTCTGCACATTAGACAAGTATGTGCAGGAAAGTTGGTGATTAGAGTAAATGTTTTATTAAATTGCATCTACTACTTTCGTAACCCATCCACGCGCAAATAGTGTGAACATATTTTCCTTTCCACACCTTTATCTCAATAAAATATATTTTCTAACATGAACACAAATATTTCCATTTGAACTTGAGTTAAGGGAAATACTTGTTATTTTGTTTTCTGTTTGATTTTTATATAGTTGCCTGAGTGGTTTTGATATAGAATTAATGCAGTTTTATATAGATATTTTAGTAAATATCTGATTTTTTAAGTAACTATTTGTCCATAAACGTGACCAAATCAAGCTATTTCTGTGCTTACTAACATTCAAGAAATCACAGAGCACACAATGGGTAACCAGAATATAGAACAGGAGCAAACAATCCAGTGCCAAATGATTGGTCCGAATTGTGCTAGCACCGAAATATTTACAGCGATTCAGAGAAAGTCTGACGTTTTTCATAATTCCCTCAGGTATTGGGTTTGTTTCTGTCCTTTTTTTCTCTTTCGTTAGGAGTAAACCCACCTGGCAGATTGAATCTTTAACGAAGTCTGCATTCATTTGGCCCTTTCATCTCCGCAGGGAATTGGCAGCTAAAGACAGGCCTCCCTTGGAAACAAAGGATTTTTCATGTTAGAATAAATAAGTTACTCATCACAAAGGGAACGTTAATTCGGCGTTTTGTCAAATATTTCTGTCGGCGGTCGTGGATATGAAGCACAGTTCTTTGTAGTAGGGTCTATAGGATTTAACAGCGGTTTTTAGGAATTTCTCTGAGTTGAATTTAAGGTCAAAGGTATACTAAAAAACATAAATAAGGTTAAACAATTATATGAAACATTTTTTTTGCTATTGTGCAGATGATAAGTAACTTATAAATTTCAAAATCACGACTATTTAATAGTAGATTAAACCATTAATACGATTTTATTAATTAAAAATATATATGTTCATATTTCGGCATAAGCATCCAATGCGCATAGGCCAAAGTGTTTTGAGTTCAGAACTAGGAAATACGTTTTTCAACTAAAAGTTGTGTTAACTCATTCATTTAATAGAATATATAATTATTTGTACCATAATTATTCGATCTAATGCAAGGCTAGGAATTTGTCTAAAAATAGTGTTTAAAATGCTAAATATCATATGACATTGGTGCTTGATTTACCTACTCTTACTGTCCCAATATTAACAAAAAAAATTAATAATATGTTAAAAAAATAATACTTTATTAAAGCGATTTTTTTCCTAAATTGAATTAAAAAGCAGGAGAAAATTCTCGAGAATATGATAAAAATAATCAACATTTCTTTATTATTAAAACAAATTTTTAAATGAAAATTATATACATATCGACGATATCCTTCACCGATTACAATCTGATCTGATATCCTTTTACTACGATCTCAATGATGAATAAAACAAATGTAATAATGAATAAAACAAAATATCCTTTATATTATAATTTTTTTCTTTCTAGATGTTCCTAGAACAATGTTTTTAATTTTTTTTAATTGTAAGATGATACTTTAGGATTCTCAAGGTATCACAGGTTATGCGAAAGTATGCTAGCCAAATCATTGAACTTATAAGATTTTTTATAATAAGTATCAGTTGTCAGCTTAAGTTAAGCTAACCTGAAAGCATAAAAGTAATTATTATAATAATAAGACACTAGTTTATTATAATTTATCAAGAGTTTGGATAACGAATAATTAATGAAGTAAACAAGAAGGGAAAGGGGGTGAATAAAGGATAGGGGGGTGAGTAATTACGTACAAACGGAGAACTGAGTGGCTTGGTAAGTTGACTTGTAGAGGATTATCAAGCACACTCGGCCGACAGTTGTAATGGCAAGCCAAAACTTCTGTCTCGAATGTGTTAGGTCTCGGCAAACTCGTCTGGGAGTTAAGACGGCTTATAAATCGAATTTAACTGTTCTGTTCTGGAACTAAGCAAGCAAATCAGCATTTGGGAGCTAAATGGGCGTATATATTAATTTTAAGAATGATAATTTTTAATTAAAAACTATTTTTCCAAAGTCTAATTTAAATTGAAAAAATATATATCGTGAGGAGAAAACTACGTTTCAATAAAGTTTTAGAAATGGGAAAAAAAAAAGAAATTGAAATTCTAAGAGCCAGTCCATCTTCCCTTTTGCGGCATATGTCAACCAAGAAAAAAAATAATA
>NW_027109386.1:1216313-1248163 GCF_000696795.3 Halyomorpha halys
ATATCAGCTTATTAAATCGAAAGGGGGTGTAGATATCCTAATGTAGTGGGGGGGGAGGAGGTATTTAATTATACCTGAGATATCCCCAAAATTACCTAAACCGTATTCCAGGCTTTATTTAACGTAACTATATAAATATCAACTCCATTTACCAGCAATGACTTTTGATACAGTAAAAAATTATTAAATTACAACAAAAAAATATATATGCATATTACTAAATGTTAAATAATAATTCTGAAAGAGATGAGTTTCCAATAACATCTAATCATGTGTTTAGCAGAGTTTATTACAAAACAATCATTAACCAAACTTAAGAATCAAATATCAAAAAATAAAATGTTCTTAGAAACCAGAAATCGTATGAGAAGAATACAATATGCACACAATAATGCATGATAAAGTTTTTTTTTCAATACTATAAATTAATGAAAAAAAAAAACAACATCTCAGGAAGTAGTATCCACATTAAACGTGATCAGAAACATTCTGCCGCATTTGTCACAAATTGAAAAACAAAATAAAAAACTGCTTTTGTAATTGTATTTTTTTTTCAACCTTTCCTATGACATAATAGTTTTTGTAAAATAATAGAGGGCGTAAAAAGTTAATGATAAATAAAATTTATATTGCAGGTTTTGAATATAATTATTTGGAGAAATAGAAAGTGTTTGACATTCTCAATTGCCTTTTTATTTAAAGAGATTTGGAATTACGAGTAGAAATAAAAAAATGGACCAAATCTTTGGTATAATTTACAGTTCAACAGTCCTTAGCTAAGAAAGGATTTAATTTAATCGATATAATTGGAAACATAAGAGATTAAAATCTCAATAAGTTAACATGATACCATAATAAAAATTATAAGCATTTGTTTGATTACAATTTTAGTTTAAATGTCTAATTAATTATATTCATTAAAGAAATGCAAATAACTATTGCTATATAACTATAGAAAATAAATAATTGGATGTCAATAACTTCGTACAATATAAAATGCTTAACATATCTAAATGATGCTACTTATAAGAATGCTACATAAATGAAGCAATCAAAAGTCGGTATATCAACATTTTAAAGACTGTCATTAAAAAAAATATTATAGGTGAGAATGATTTTAAGGAGAGTTAATTTTATATTGAAAATATAAACTAGTAACTTCTGTTCTTTGACTATAGGGATATAATTTGTAAAAAAAAATAAAATAAAATAAAATCTTTTTAGAAAAGTGGATATATTGCCCTCAGATAGAAAACTAAATAAATAAATATATATAAACAAAACCATTATTATATATAATAATAAACGAATGCATTTAAACAAATAATTCTGTTTTTAAGCGTAGTTTCCCTCTAAAGATATATTTCAGTTCAATAGGCCCAATCTGTTTCAAAAGCTGCGGAATGAAGCTTTTGAAACAGATTAGGATTCTAGGTTAGGATCACATACCAATGCAGGGAGGGTCCGGGTGTTAAATGAAACCCATACGATCATTGGAGAGGGGAAGTAGGAAGGCGATGAGAAATGGATTCTAATTAAGAAGAAGATATAGTATTCAATTTGTCCAACCGGCTGCCAGATTTCCTCTGGAGCGAGTCGGTCTGGAAAATTGCCTCATCCCGGAGGATAAAAGGTATTTAGCAAGGACTCCTGTTTGTCAGGATCCAGCGTAGAGCTAATCCTATTTTCTTGGGGGAGTGGCCTCGACTTCTGGAGATCTTCCTCTTGTCCTCCCTACAGCTTCCTCTTAAGACCTCGAGCTTTCCATCTCTTAATTAAGTATTAATCGCTAAGGGGGAGAGGGAGACTTAGAGTCTACGAGTAAATCCCCTCCATAATTCTCCCATTACTTAGGATCCGCATTAGGGAGTAATGTAAAATGGTTAATGTTTTTTTATCATTGGTATTCCTTTATTTAAAAAAAATCTGACTAATAATAACAGAGAAAATTGATAAATAAATAAATTATGACTTCTTTATGTCCATGTTCCAAAAATAGCAGAAACTGTTTGAAAACAGCCCTTCAAATAAACTGAAGGAGATAAAGAAACTAGTTAGACCATGGAGCAACTCCAGTCATAACATAAAGTTATCGTATATAGTTTTACAAATTATATAAATATTCATTTAATTTTACAACTCGTTGCACAAATTGTATAACTGTAATTTATTACGTTCTTCATCAGTTAAACTTAATTTTTTAGGACCCATTTTTATTATTCTACCTTATATGTAAAATAAAATATTACACGGTAATCACCAAAGACTTTTTTATATGATCGATATATTTCATAACAACCCAAGAAGTGGTAAATATTTTTATTAATATATTTTTTTTATTCTTACTCGTAGATACGACAATTAAGCATCTTTTAATAGTTTTGTATCTTCAATTAGTGATGTCAATAAGTGGCGCCTGCACCTTCCCACACACAGTGGATGGACACTAATCAACCTTAAGATAACTTTGGGTAAGAAAAGGGTTAAGAAATTAAATATATCTTCTATTTATATTTTTTACTTGATAATATCTATTTTTCCACAGGAAGGGGATTATTCAGCTACATAAATTAGACATTGCCAATACAATAGGGGACCAACGTTAAAATTAAATACGATTTTACAACAAAGGTAATGTACTGCTAACCTATAGCTTTGCACTTTCATGTTAATTTTTTCATCATACTTTTTCGTTATAATTTAAAAGTAAAATGCTTTTCAACGGTAAGCTATAAGAAGGATTAATTTATCAAGAAACATTTAAATTATTAATAAGTCTACTAAAACCAAATATCAAACTAAGTAAAAAAAGGTAATAAAATAAAGTGAGTCTAGTAGATGGAAAAAACACTAGATATCAAGTAAATTTTTTAAAAGATAAAAAACCCATTCAATCTCAGAAGTTTATCGAGTCCAGAAATAAATCCAGATAGGAACAATGAAACCCATTCCTGGATTTGGCATTTATACCTGACGAAAAAACTCGAGCCCTGAAGAACTGAAGGACAGGATCCGGATGAAAACAGACCAACACAGGCTGGAGGACAATTTTGGAGTGACGAAGAAGGAGATTGGCAGGCATTGTCCAAGAGAACAGAAGGATGCCCACTATATCAGGGCAGTATTGTGGAGCCCCTGTCAGCGGCAGAGTGTTGCGACCTCTATAGGAGGGATTGTGCAATATCTTGGGCCTGTCGGTCCGGCCTGTCGGCAGCTATTAGTGCATTGTCCCACCGTCAGGCCCACTCCGGCGGATCGTCTAATACCAAACGACTTGGCAGGTCGCGGGTCATGATATTAAATCGGATCGAATTCACACGTCAATCGCTTCCAACTCATTGAACAATCGGCTTCGTCTACCTGAAAACAACTAATATTGAATACGGAGAACTTTCATTCATCATTTACATTGAGAGATGGGGTAACCCAAACCCCAAGTAGCAATTGAACTCATACTGCCCCATCACAGCCACAAGTTAGTTGGAATAACTGTTCTTCACTGCGCTACTTTTCGCCATTTTCAGATTTCTCTTTAGTTGTAGTTACAGCCCAGTCTTGGTATTTTAATCTTTCAGTTATTGGAATCTGTTTATGACTATTGGTATTAAGTTTTTTTCTTTTCTATATTTTTTAATTTATATAAATAAATATGATTTAGTTATAATTCTATTTTAATATAATCAGTATTCTTTTAACAGCCTTATGATTTTATCTATTGATTCTTATGAGTCATTTCGAGCTACCTTTCGACAACATAATATTGATTTATTCACAAAATCTTGAAGTAAATATGTAACACTCCAATTTTTATTCTGAATAGTCAAAGAAGACTGACAGTTATAACATTTCGGTTGGTCCTTTTTTGTTATTGAATTTACATGTGTAAGCTTGGTATACCCAATTCTTATCCTAGTCACAACAACTTTTCTGGTCCCTCCTGTAGTCCCTAACCACTGTTTCGTAGTTAGGTTTATTCACTTCTTATTTTTTAGTCACTTCAACTCCTGCTTACGTAGATTCCCAGGTTTTCCTGACCGTATTATGTTTTATACATTGTATCATTCGGCTAGTATATTTAGAGAGGTAGAATGTTCATATGAGCAGATTCTTTAGCTGCGATATCCACTGCCTTTTTTCTTGGTATCCCAGATTGTTCTGAGATCCAATGAATTTTACTTCTTCATTGAGGTAACTTAACACTCCTAAATATTTGTGGATTTTATTTAAATTTGGTCAGATTTTCCTAATTTTTTTTTTTAGTTGTTTTATTGCTACCCCGTATATATTTTCACTAAATTGATCCCTCTAACATCTTAACTCCATTTAGTTAACTTTTCTTAACCAAAAGACCGAAAATTCGTAGATATAGAATACGGGTATTTATTGTTTCCAACAACACCCTTTTGGATGTTTCATATAATACAATATAATTTATTCTTCAGGATTATAAGGTAGTGGACTTAAAACGAACGTGCGTTAATTACTATTTGAATACATTGGGGATGGTAAAAACCCTTGTCCCAAAGCGATTTTTTTTCTTTTCTTAACCCAAATTCGCGATTGGCCTGTTAATGATAATGATGAACAAAGCATAAAATCAACGAATATGTCGTTAGTTGCATGAAAGAATCGAGTTCATAGTAGCCAAATGAATAGCAAGGAAGGTCACAGATAAAGTTGTATGTTGGGAAACGAAAACAAAAAAAAGAAGCAACTATGTGAAATATTTAAAAAAAAAAATGTAGTATGTTCATCCAACTGAAATTTTTAAGGGATAATTCTGGACTCCTTGGGAATCATTCAGCATCACATAAGGTAACTAACTAAAAAGGATGGTGATGTATGTGTGGTAACGGTGGAAAATTTGATATTTATTACTTTTAACCTTTAGCTAAATATACTTATTTATTTTATTTTTATCTTTGTATGCCTAGCTAGATATACTTATTTATTTTATTTTTATCTTTGTATGGCTGTGTTAGTGTTTTTTTTTAATATTAAGAGGTTATAAATGGGGATAACCATGTTGGATTTGATGTATGTATATATTTTTGAAATATTTATAAAATCTGCATTACTTTTAACTTAAATTCTTTTTTATTTGTGATGGGAAAAAAAGGGAAAATTTTAATAATTGAAATAATGGGAAAATTAAATAAATTTAAAGAACGATAAAAAGCAGGAAAACAAAACTTAAAATGCGTAATGAAAGAAATAATAAAAAGAACAAATCATGTATAACTTTAGTATATAATGCAAACATTTTTATGTGACAAAAAACATTATCCAGTGACTATTTATATAAATAGGATTATAAAAAAATGTGCTTCTCTAATCACAAGTGTGTTTTGTAGCAACCCAATAAAGTTGGTCAGCAATACATTTTTAATTAAGTATTCATCACTCTTTTTTAAATACCAAATTCTCAAATAATTCGAATAACTGTGTGTTTTTTAAACATTTTTCTCATTTAATAAATATTTTAATTTTCTAAAATCAACTAAATACTTATATCTTTTATATTAATATCCATTACTTTAAAAAACATAATTGAAATTGTCATACGCTCGTTTAAAATTAGAAACAATCAGAGTTCTTAACGATCCCGCCATCATAAATAACATTATAAATTCTTACCCTTCATAAAGAACGTAATAAATTCTTACCTCACCTGTTAAATATTGAAAAAAAAAGATACAGCTATATAAAATATTAAACAAATATAGTGTGTTTATCTATCTACGAAATATTTAGCAAAGAATGTTTGAATTGACATGTAATTATTATTTATCAACTTTTAAAATTAAACATTTTTTTTTTAAATACCAAACAATACCAAATTCTCAAATAATTCGAATAACTATGTGCTTTTTAAACATTTTTCTCATATAATAAATATTTAAATTTTCTAAAATCAACTAAACACTTATAACTTTTATATTAATATCCATTACTTTAAAAAACATAATTGAAATTCTCATATGCTCGTTTAAAATTAGAAACAATTAGAGTTCTTAACGATCCCGCCATCATAAATAACATTATAAATTCTTACCTCGCCAGTTAAACTAAAAAGTGAAACCAACAGGATTTACATGTACCAAATTCAGTCTAGGATTGAATCAAAGGATATGGTAATTACGACTTAATTTATTCCATAAAGAAAAACAAGTTGATTGAAGAACTAGTACATCACGAAAATTAACATGAATATTTTACCAGGTAGAACGTGATGAAAATATAGTTTAAATAATTCACAACATAAAATAAAATCTTTGACGCGGCCTTGCCATATCACGCCGCAATACAGTATTGCAGTAAAGTAGAATAACACAATATTTAACACCTCAGGCGTGATCAGTAGGAGAATTTTTTTTTTCTAATTTATTTATTGCTGTTTACAAGTGCAGATTCATATACATACATCTAGTAAATTTGATTTCAGTTTTTAAGGGGATGATACAGGTTTGTAGAGTAAATACCTCGGTAGCACTCTAATGAGGTTTTACATTAGCAGGTCTCGTGACCATTTTCTTTTCAGATGCCTCGGAGGATTGTCAGGAATGGCAGTGGAAGCAAGATTATATACTAGTAGGTTTGGGAGTTTATAATGGAAGGAATGGTATCTGGTTCGGGCTAGATCGATGATAACATATGGAACATTAAGTTCTTTATAGTTGATTTTATTTGTGACAAAGTAAGGAGAATTGAGGATTTTATGAAGGATTTTGGATTGTAAGGATTGGATACGAGAGGTATTCGAAGGTTTAGTGGAGCCCCAAAGCTCAACTCCGTATTTCCAGATTGGCCATATTACAGTCATGTAGATCAGTCTTTTGTAATAAATTGGAAGTTTAGACCGTTTGTCCAACAAGATACAACTAAATACCAAATATTAAATGAAAATTAAATAAAATAAAAAAATTGAAAGAATTTATTAAGTGAATAATAATGTTACGAATTTACTATTAATAAATTAATAATATAGAGCTAATGAATTCGTAATTAGTATGTAGAGAACTTGAATAATATATATCAGGATATCTAATATAAAGAATACAAAAAACAAAATGATTCTAAATTGTTTATACAAAAACGTTTTAAAAGCGTTAATTTTCGAGTATATCCACTCATAATATCTAGAAATCAACAATACGAACTAAAACAGTGGCATATACAATACTCTTACTTCATGTCGTGTACATATAAAATTAGAATCATATTTAACCCTTGTTATTTGAATTTTTAAAAGCCAATATTATTTTAATGATATAAAACGTATTTAACGTAGTCAGTAGGTTTAGGACGTTGGAGAACTTGAAAAGCGAACGTTTTGGTTTTATGTTATAAATTTATTAATTCTATTCATATGATCAAAAAAAAATACACGCACTTTATGAATGACGTTAGAACACTTACTTCATACCTAATTTGTTTTGAAATGTTAAAACTTTATTACAAATATGTTTAGCAAACATTTATTACTAATGTTTCAACACTAAATCACTTTTTTAAACTACATCCTTCCGCTAAATATATATCTCTCTATTACAATATATCCTGTTTGTGAATATATTCCTCCCTCTCTTTTAGTGTCTTCAAATATATAACTTAGATAAATATAGATTGTTCAATATGACGGGTTTTCAATACTATATGTCCAATGTCGAAATATTCTAAGTTGTGTTTTATAAAAGTGATGGATGAAAGGATGTAGATACCTAAACAATCTAATGAAAAGGAAATTATTATTTGGCACAGAAAACAAATCAAATTGGGTATTCTAGAAGTACTTCAGAAATTCAGAGAATCCTATAAAATAAATTTTTTATCCTCAAACCCTGCCTTCAGGTAATTTATTTCTATCTTAGACGTTTTGGGGACACTATAATTTAATAATGTTTTACTAAAATACTAAGTAAAGTATTTAACAATATTTTCTACAAAATCATTATAAAAATAATTCTTTATATTTTTAAAAAGATTTTTTTACAATCGGAAAAAAATCAATTAAATCGTTTCTAATTGTTTCATAGAAAGGAGTCAAATAAATAAATATTTTTTTAAAAATAATTTTCTTACAAATCTAACCTGTCTCAGTATTAACGGGTGGCCCATAAATGAGTTTTTTAACAGGTATATTGTCAATTGTGCGCCGAATCATCGAGAAGGTACTGGATACGGAATTGTGAAAGCAGATCACCTTCAGCAAAAGTCAAAGGGGCTTCATAAAAGGTCTACCGGGACCACATGTAAGCGTCAGAATCATCGGCGCGATCATAAAAGATGCCAAAAATAAGAAAAAAGATTGCGCGGTGGTTTTTCTCGACGTGATAGGGGCTTTTGACAACGTTGGTCATGGATACATAGTGAGTTCGCTGGAGGCAAGAGGTGTGTCATTCGACCTCACAAATGTGATCGCGGCTCTCCTAACCACAAATAAAATAAAGATTAATATAGGAACCCACACGACTAGCAGATCAGTGTCTTGCGAGGGGTGCTTCAGGCAAGGGCCCTTGTCGCCTTCGATGTTCAACCTAGCCATTGATTATTTGTACCGCGAGCTCTGTGATCAGGAGTTTGCGAATAAGTTTGGGTTCGACCTGAAAAGTGACCAAGAGAGTGTGGTCCTCACAGGGTTCGCGGACGATCAGGCTGTAACGGCGCGCGACAGGGGTTCTGCGGAAAGAATAATAAATAGTGTCCAGAGACTGCTCGCGGGCATTGGTCTGGCAATAAATGCAAAGAAAAGTGTGGGTATCATAATAGACAAAGAAGAGCTGCGGTCAACAAGGCTCAGCCTTGAGAATACGGAGGTCATCCAAACGGCAAAAGCCGAGGACACCATGGATGTGTTAATAACATCGATAAATTGATGAGCTCTTGCCTGCTCAAGCCCGAACAGAAGATCAACGTTGTCAACCAATACTTGTTCCCGGGCCTTGTTTACCCTGTCTAGACTGCTCCCCTCACAAAGATACGTCCTGCGATATTGGAGGGCATTGGCATACCAATATCCGCAGGAGTATCAAGGCCATCATCGGGCTCCCCGCTAATACCTCGTCGGCGATGCTGTACGCACCCAGGAGGTATCGAGGACTGGGTCTGATCCGCTGTCAATGGGAAGCTCCACTACAGCATTGGTCCATTGTCCAGCGACTGTCGAATGTTCCGGATGCCCTCTTCCAGTCTATATTCAGTTACGAAGCCGAAATCGCGGCATGTGCTGATAGACTTGGTGTGGATAAGGGCAACTAAAGTGTGAGAGCTCTACAGTCGTTGTGTGAGAAAGCTTTCGAAGAATAGCCAGTTCCAGGTGGCAGGGTATTGGTGTTCGCCATTTCAAAGAGACCCCGAGAGCTAATAGATATGAGTGTGAGAAGCAGGTACTCTCGGGGTCAGAATGGTCGAACGCCCTGAAACTTGATATCAACTACGCACCCCTGCGTGGAGTCCTAGGAGCCAGTGGACAGCAAGGAGAAGTTGAGTCCCTCTGTCGCAAATGCGGCAGAGTCTGAAACACCAGCTCATGTGCTGGGAAAATGCCCTAACAACTCCCTCCTTATAACACGCCGGCACCACAGGGTCAAAGAAGAATTGATGAAGTTCCTTGAAAGAAAAGACTTCACCTGCTTCGAGGAGGTCTATTGTATTGACACCGATGGATCCGTAAGATATGCCGATATTGTCGCGTTTACAAAAGTCGGAGACACGGCTCTAGTCTTGGATCCGACGGTAAGATTTGAAAGTAATGACCTCGAACAGGAAGGTGGAGTGGAAAGGGAAAAAAAGAAAATATATGAAAAATGCTTCCCTTTCCTTAAGGCAAAAATCCGCGAGACCTTCGGAGAGAGAGAGTTCACCGTGAGAGGCCTCTGGTTTGGATTTCGCGGAACAATACCAGATAGAACAAGGAGCATCTTAGAAGGCCTAGGTGTTAGCACTGGGGATATTGCGATTTTGGCGGAAAATATTATTTTGGACTCCCTGGGGATCATACACCATCACCTGCACGGGAATTAGCTCGGAGATTATTCATTGTTTTATTTAATATGTCTGTTGATTTATGTCTTTTAACTTATTTATTCATTAAATTATTTTATTTTATTAGTACTATTATTTATTTTTTTAAACTTATTTATCCTTTCAAGTGTTGGATCTGGGAGAGTGAATTTGTTGATCGAGTGAATTAAAAATTGTGAAATGGTGAAATTGTAGGAACAGAAATGGGAAAGAATAAAAGGAATAAATTAAAATATTTGTATTTGGTGTATAGACTGAAATTGTTTGTTAAAGGAAACTGTAGGGGGGAAAAAATGTTTTCTTTCTATTTTATTATACCATGTTATTATATGTAATTTATATATGTCCTATTACGGAGTGATTAGTATGCTGTGTGATGGAGCAACCTGATGTATTTGGACAGCATAGATGAATAAAGTATTTCTCTCTCTTATAGCAACTGCAATGAAGTTAGGACAGTGACTAGATTTATAAAGGAACAAAGGTTAAAGTTTAATGACAGACTTTGGGGAGAGCAATTTAATTATTATAATTTAATTGGATTCCAGAGATCAGCCATACATGTAAGATCTCAAACATTAAACGTGTCCTCTAGGTTTTTTTTTTAAATTATGTTCTTATTATATATTTTTTTATTTTCCTAATATATTTATATAATATTTGTATCCCAAAACCTAATTAAATTATTTATTTCATATATTTTTTCTACCATCTGATCTCCAATGTTTTACAAATTTATATCCTCATACCTCGAAGTTAAAAATTATAAGACAATTGTGCTTAACTTATTCATTGTCCAAAATAAAAAGAAATTAAATTAAGCATGATTGTCTAATAATTTTAATCATATAAAAATGTATCATATACATGATATAAATTTGTAAAAAGGTGAAGATCAGATGGTGAAAGAAATTAATTAAATAAATTATTTAATTAGGAGTAGCCATACAAATCTTCCAAATTTAAACGTTGTCGTTATGAATGATTTATAAGTAAAGAAAAATAAATACCAAAGATTTTTTTCCACAACACTTAATTAAATTTTTTTTTTTATTCTTCCAGTTATATATAACTAAACTTTTGTGAATAATAAAATAAAATATTGAAAATAAATATAAAATATAGGTTAACTATTAAATAATTCGTAAACAGGAACAGTAAATACAATATCGTTCTCAATAATTGACTCTTCCCTTGACATCGAATAAGATTTAAGATTTTTCGTATTCTTGAGGCATTGGTGTACCAAAGTGTTTTTCTTAGTCTTCAAACAATGTTTTTGGATCTTCGACCTAACAAAATATTGTTTTTACGACTCGTACCCCTTGTGTAGCGACCACTTGAAAATACAATGCTGGGAAAGAATGTAAACCTAACCGTTTACAGATTTGTTTCATCCAAGGCAAACCCTTTATATAGAACCACCGAGCAATACTTCATTTTCTTAACTATAGAATGGTATAGTTATTTCATTCTCGCTAATTAGTATCTATCAATAAATTTAACTGAGACAGGTAATTACGGCATATTCAAAAATGGTTAATAATTACAAATATACAGGCATAAATTAGAAAACAACAAGTTACATACATACAAAATGTTTTTCATCTAAACTTAAGGATAGCAAGGATAACCCATCATTCCTTGTGCTGAATAGTTTTTTTTTTAAAATGATTCTTCTATTATTTTTTTTTAATTTTAGAAATAATTTTTATTCTTATGGTTTTTCAAGGAAAAACGTTCATTTTTAAATAAACAAAGAATTACACAAATTAGAATTAAAACATGTTTTGAACCAGAAATCAATCCTTCCATAATAAACTCCTTAACCACCAAAACCCTCTAGTTTCTAACTTTGCTCTTTTTTTTTTATTCCTGACAATCCTCCGAGGGGCCTGAAAAGAAAATGGTTTCGAGACCTTCTATTGTAGAAATATTATTAGAGTTCTACCAATGGGTAGTTTCTCTACTTGCTTGTACCACTCCATTTTGATCTAAAATCAAATTTACTAGATGTATTTTTATGTAAATACACTTGTAAATAGCAATAAATAAACTTTTAAAAACATGTTTTTACTGATAAATAAAGCAGTACAGATATTCAAAAACCAGATTCAATCTACATTATGATTTCTCATCAATTTTCAAGAAGCAAAATAAAAAGGATTCCTTTTTTCTGTTCTCCATGGAATATACGGTATATGACTAATTAATCATGAAATTTTTAAGCAAGTGTGTTAAATTTACAACCTTCATTTTAATAGTCTTAATTAGATTAAATTCGGGCTTTATTTTTATCAATATTATTTTCTAAGAGGTTTTATACATTATAAAGAAAGAATATTTTATCGAGTTTAGATTTATTCATTTATCAATTAGGCGCAGCAATGATGTAATTTCATAAAAAAATAACTTAATTCATAGATAGTCTATAATTTGAATAAATATAAAATGTGTAAAAAAAATAAAAATAAAATAAAATCTTATTCACAATTAAACATAAAGAGTACAAAGTAAATGAATAAATAAAATATTCAATTATATCTAAAAAAAATAAATTCATTTCTAAATAATAATGAATAAATAAATGAATAAAATATTCAATTGTTCATTTATTTACTGGTTACATTTCTCCGCTTTTAATTGTACACTCGTGTTATTCTAAAAGGACCTAGAATAAAATTAATTTTCTATATGTTTTTTTCTTAAAAAAATGTGTAATTTTTTTTTTTTTTTAATTTTAAATCTGCCCATAATTTTTTATAATACACGAGAGCGTTGAATATTTTTTATACAGCTCATTATAATTTAGGGAGTGTATAGCAGTTTTAGCAAGTTATAAAACTATTGTAGTCTTTTCAAAAAAGAACTATTAATATTATAATGAAACCTTGCAATAAATCACGGAACAATAGAGAACTGTATTATTGTATAAGAGATTTTTGCCAGCTACAAAAGGTCCTTCAAAAGAAAGGGACGACCGAAGCAGTTAGAAATATAAAAAGAGACAGATTTGGGATGAGATTCTTTGAATTTCTTGAAGCGTTCGCGGGAGCCTTCGACGGCTGTGGGAGCCCTTTGTGTCGAGTCATTAAATCATACTCAGCAGCCGTACGTGTCTGAGGGAGGTTAGGGGAGAAGGGAGAGTCACCAGGCAGGCCGCAATTACGTTCTGTCAACTTACTCAATGAAATAACTTATGCCAGTAATAGCTGTAGAAATTTGGGGCCATTTATTTATTGTTATTAGAAATACCTTTTTTTTTTTTTTAATTTAGAAAAAATCATCCAATATAATCCGACATCTATTGGTCCGTACCATAATAACAAACATAAGTGAAATATCAGTTACTAGGCCTATCTATATTTTCCCCGCTTTTCATCTTAGGTTATTTATCAAACATTTTAATATGTTTATTGGAAGAAGATAGCTAACCGTATGAAGTAGATTGGAGGAAGATAGTCCGGGTAGCTGTCAATAAAGGTATCAAATTAGTAACAAAAATCTATTCATTCTTAACCAACGTTTCACCCCACTTTGCAAGGCTTCGCAGAGCTGATAAAAGAGAAGTTCTGCTGCTAACGTTCGTCAGTTAAATTTTGAAAATTCGGCATTCAAGTCCTGTCAAACTATTAAACATATTAAAGACTGTATATATAACTAACTGCTTTAGCATCCAGGAAAAATCAAAGCAGAAAACATTTCTAACAAAATCATTATTTTATATTTAAATTTAATCAACAAGAATGGTGTAAAACTGGAGAATCAAAATAAATCCTGACAAATCCCACCAGATCACCTTTACTCTCCGTCGTAAACCTCTGCCTTCCTGTCCTACAGTATCCTTTCTAAATACACCACTAATGCCTGTTGAACAAATTCGATACTTAGGACTCCATCTTGACAAGAGACTTACTTGGAATCTACACACAAGACTGAAACGACAAGAAACTGCTCGTAGATTCCGATTGCTACAACACTTACTTGAAAAACGCTCTAAACTTCCCATTCACTACAAAAAATTAGTATAGACTACAATAATCAGACCAATTTCGACATACGGAATTGAGCTCTGGGGCACCACCAAACCATCAAATTCTTGCCGCATACAATCGTTACAATCCAAAACCCTACGTAAAATCCTTGATGCTCCTTATTATGTCACAAATAAACTCATTCACAAAGACCTTAACATCCCATTCGTTGCAGATTTGACCCAAAACAGATATGCGTCTTTTCATTCCAAACTCCTAACCCATTAATTCTTAATCTTTCATCCTTAACAACCCCTGATAATCCTCCGAGGCGTCTGAAAAGAAGATGGCCACGGGACCTTCTAATTTAAATTAATGTTTGAAGTACCACCAATGGGTGGTTCCTTCCCAAGATTTTCAAGTGTATATGTAACATACTACATATTTACCTATTGTATTATTTTGTACAGTTGTAAATTACATTAAATAAATAATTTAAAAAAAATTTTAATCAACTTGTGACTTACTTAGAGCTTGTTAAAGAAAAATAGTTTTCGGCTCTCTGCGAATAAAGAAGAACAAATCCATTTTAACTGTCGGATTTGACCTAAGAATACATGTAAAATAATTCTTTTCAGGTACATACACAATGAAGAATGAAAAAATACTCAAATATTATATATCACATATACCCAAACAAAGTTTTCATAAAAATGTCCACATTTGTTTCCTGAAAAACATCCTTCCATCATATAAACTGAAATCGAATCTTTTAAATCTCTAATTTCATAATAATGGAATGTTTTACGAAACTGCATCAACAGAACAACAGCATCAGAATTATTTTCTGCGTTGGTCAGCGTCGTTGAGTTATCTTCTAGGGAGTGAAACAGAAGTAACTGTTTTATTAACTATTTAGATAAAATTTCTTGGTAATAAAAGGCCAATAGTAAAGCAAATTAAAAAGTATTATAACTACAGAAAACAGGAACATTTCTTTACCAAAATTATTCTAATTTTTGTCTAAATTCATTCCTTTCAGAATATTGAAAATTGCCTTAATGCAGGAATTCGAACCAAACAATATTGATTATTTGTGTAACTAAGTCAAGGTACCTATTTGATACACCTCCTTAGCTGTAGGTAAATATAAGAAGTATGATACTTCGACGACACCGAGAACTAGAACCTATTCTCCATGGCCCTCAAATTATAAATTAACGGTTATTATAATAAATACACGGGCGACAGGAGAGCGGTAATGCTGACGAATGGACTCTACAGCTGTCCAAACAGGCTACATTTGTCATGACTCCAGGGACCGGTAATAAATTCTGGTGTCTTCTCCTCCAGAAAAAAGTGTCCCCTCTGTTCTGGTTGTTGGGTCTCGGCTATGGGACCGATCTGTTGTGGGCCTTGTGATGGATCTGTCAACTAGTAACCGCCTCGTATATTTACAAACTGTGACTAATATCTCTCTCTGCTATTTATATCTGAGGTGGGGATAATCATTCTGCCGGGCTAACTGAGAAAATAGACGCCATAGACTATTAAACAACTGGATATGGAAGAAACTGTTAATCAACCAAATGTTAGAATTTACTATCTCATTTATAACAACTCTTGCTAATAATAGATTGGAAAACAAAGAAATATATATTAATAAGTCCATCCATCTAGGAATTATTAAAATACTATTAAAGTCAATTCCTCAACCTATTATTTACTCAAATTTGGCTCGTTTGTTCAGGAGTATTTGGTCCCTGAAGGGTGAGAGACTTTTATATTTTAAATTTTTCGCTTTAACCTATAGATTTTTACTAAAAGAGGCATTAATATTTAATAAAACTATTAATTCAATTTACTTCATACGGTCAACTCTTCTTCTTTAATCTTTTTAAAAAATAAAAGTTAAGTGATAAATATTAAACAAACAATAAAATAAATAAATAAACAATGTTTTAAAATAGCGATTGATACTCATTGGAAAATCTTCAATTTTAAAAGTAAAATATAAAGCCACTACGAGAACTTTCCGAATATTAACAATATTTATTTAGAAATATTAAATGCAGTTTTAACTTGAGGTTGAATTAACAGTTTCGTCCTTATCTAGTTTAGTTTTTTAATTTATTATGGTCCATGAAACATTGATGCAATGACTGGTTTGCTTCGAGCTTTGCAGAGTTAATTGGAAGGGAGAATTCAGTTATAATAATCAAAGTATTGATTACATATGTAATATCTAATTATTGCTCTTTGTACCGTCTTAAATAATGTATAATATTGGTTTTCATGGTTCAATTTAGAAGGAAGTAAGAATTAAGAATAATATATAAAGTATATAGTTTCTAATAATTGTTTTTGCATTATCATTTATTAAAAATAACTAATCGGAAGGTCAAATAGCATAATTAATATTTAAAAAAGTTTCTATTAATGTAAGAAACCAAAGGCAATTTAACTAAGACAACCTTTACACACATGGTATTCTAAATGCTTTGACATTAAACTAAACTACATTACAAAGGTCTGATTTAATTAAAACAGAAGCTAAAACAAATTTTTAGCTTGAATTTACTTAACAAAGAAATTGTTTCCAGGAAAGGGCTTGGCTAGAATTAAAAACATAAATTAAATTCCGACTTGAGCAGAACAAGTTGCGCTATAATGAGAGCCCTATATCAAGAACTTGTTTCTCTTATCTCGGGAATAAGAAGAATTCATAAAGTTGCCAGTTCATATTTCTACGGTCTCCGGCTTATTATATGTATAAAGTTTGGCCATTAGGGCTTGGTCACGGTGGTGGCCCCAAGTGTGTCCAGCGGTATCTTTCCTTATACATTGTACATACCCGCATAATTTACAATATTTATATTATATACGAGGTTTAGTGAGAAGGGGAAGCTACGCAACCAGCAAAGCGGACCCTCCCCGCTCATCATAGTTTCAATGCGCATAAGGCGCCATCGATTCTGCACACACAGTGTACACTCGACAAAGCCCTTAAAATACCCATGGGTAAAAAGGCAGCACACTTCAACTGACATCATTGTACCTAAATATTCCTTATTTTCAATGGAGGGTACGAAAAGGGAAAAAAAAAAAAAAAAAAAAAAGAAGCTACGCAGAAGGGATCACCGATTTCAATGAACTATTTATAATGATACAAGTCAAAGAATATTAGATGAGTCCGAAAATAAAAGCTTGTCCGAGGGTTCTTGTCAATGTGTCCTAGGAACTGAGAAAAAATATACAACTGTTATACTACCTTATTCCAGCTGTAGAAGTTAGGCAGGAATACATTTGTATTTATAGAATATCAATAGAATAAAAATGTATTCCAATGAATACTTAATCAAATAAAAATATAAAACGGTCTTGTTTTTCGTTATTTACGTATATTAATATTAATTTTAACAGACCTACACCATAGGTCCGTTATATTTTATTTATTTAATTTATGTTATTTTATTTTTATTTATATATTTTAATTTATTCCGTTATTTTTTATATATTTTCGTGTATCGAGCTATTATATGTTTTAGAAGATGCAGAAAATGAAAATTCTATCGACGATCGCCTATAGATTTACTTTAACTTTTCTGATTTTTAACATATTAGGGTCCCTTTATACGTTTTATTAAGAGATACAGAAAATGAAAAATTTATCGATATGTTTTAAATTTTCAGATTTCTAACATATTGGGGCCCCTTTTAATGTTTTAGGAGATTCAGAAAATGAAAATGCCATAGATTTTAAGATCATCTATAGATTTATTTTAACATATTAGGGCCGCTTCCTGTGTTTTGGGGGGGCCTTTTCATTTTTTTCATCTCCTTAAATGTATAAAGGATATTTGAAATCAGAAAAGTTTAAATAATTCGATACGCGAGCGTGAGATTTTAAAATCGAAAGCATTTTCGTTTTCTAATCGTCTAAAATTATGTAATGGGACTATCATATATTAGAAACCCGAAAAGGTAAAAAATAACTGAATTTTTAAAAATAAATTTAATTTTTATTCGAGTAAATATATTTCGAATAATTTTGTATTCCAGCAATTTTTGATTCGATTGAAAAAGCATTTCAAATCTACGAATACAGGAGTATTCGGAATTTTTATTTGAATAAAATATAATTAATGTTAAAAATTTATGAATACTAACTCCGAATAAAAATATAATCGTTTTTGGGTCAATCGAATCATTTCTGTACAGCTCTGGTATTACCAAAAATGTTGAAATCGGTAATCCGGTGATTAATGTCCGTAGCTTGTTGTAAATCAGCTAATGTAATTTAGTTATTTTAACTCAATTAATATTTTGTATTATTTATGTTATAATTATAATAATTTCTATCTAGCATCTATTGGATTAAATTATACATTTAATAGATTAATAAATTAGAGTGAAGATCATATAAAAAGAATAATAACACAAGAAATGCTACTTACAAGGGACTTGAATAAATGACATTTCGAAAACATACCTGCAACAAATAAAAACGAAATTCATTAGTAAATAGAATAAAAGTTTACTAGTATTAATTTAAAACAATAATTAGAAGTTCATAGATAGAAATACTGAGATTATAGTTTAATAAATTTTATTTCAGGAAAATAATGTAAACGAAGCAACAAACAATTTCATTTTAACAGGGTCATATATTTTTTTTTATTATATTAACATAAAAAAATTGAGAATAAATCCTAACATAAGAATTTATATTAAAATATCCCATGAAAAAAAAATATATATTCGATTATAATTTCCATACTACGTATGCTCTTAATTCAAATTCAAACATAAATCCTGGCGTACAGTCAACTGCAGAGGGATTTATTTTAATTCAGTTTAAAATACGACTATAACGGGTCTCACCTCTGCCTTCTGGGGTTGTGACTTGAAGCATCGCGCAGTAAAACCATGTCATTTTTTCCTTAAATCAAGCAGCTCTAAGCGAACATAGTGTCAAATGCGTTAGTTGTTTCGAATACTATCACGCTATTTAAAAATAAACAACTAACGTTGAAGACAACCTTTTCTATTCAAATAAAAAAAGTAAGAGTTTTTTTTAAAGCCTAAAAATAAATTACTTTGTTGAATATTACGATTTCATCTAACAAGATTTAATTTAACATTTACATAATAATTATAATTATATAATAATTATAAATATAAGTACTTATAAAAAAGTAATTATATTTATTCAAAAATATAATTACTTCGCTGAATATGCTTACGATTTCATCTAATAAGATTATAATTTAAAACTTAAATATTGATTCACAAAAATTATAAGGGAAAAATACTAGTTCACTTTATTATACATTATTTTATGAAATACATCATTACTTTCAACAACAATATGAAAGGTAGCATATTTTAAAATTTAAATATTTTAACATGGGCAAAGCTAGTATGCGAGAGACACAAGATAATGGATTTATATATATTTGTGAGTTTGTATATGCAACGGAGGGTTTCTCTATAGTATATTTTTAATAAGATAATACATGAAACAAACATTTAAACTTGAATAAAAATAAAAAATAAATAAACATACAATATTAACATCAAACAGAACTAAATTCATATTAAAAAAAAATTAAATTTACAAGATAATTTTTCAAATACAACGTGTTTCAGGTAGTAGTTCAAAAATCACAAGATATCATTAATGATGAAGTATAACAATCAAACATATAAATCGAGCATGGTAGTTCAGGTGCGTTTACCATTAATGCTATTAAATACACAGAAACACCTATGTATCAAATCATGATGATGCTGGATTTTTAATACAATAATTTTTTTTGTGCAAAATAATTAATACAATATAGACTTTAAAATTTAAAAAAAACATTACAGAAAATATTTTTAAAAAAATATATTGCAAAGAACAACTAAACTTTTCTATATTTATTTCACGTTCATATTCTGAACAGTCAGCTGCAAATGTAAAATAAACAAATAAATTTCAATATTTTACTGGTTCCAAGAAACTTTTATAATATTCAATTCCACGCCAATATTTTTTGGTGAATTGCATATATTCTAGAATCGGCATTATTTTCATGGAGAGGAAAATATCTCTACAGTGTACCAAAAGATGACATCACACAAACAGTTTACAGCTTATAAATAAACGTTATATATATATATATATATATATATTTGATCTAAAGAATAAACAAAATCAATCAAGAAAACCAATGATAGACAAGTCATAGCCAGTACAACAAAAACCAGGAGCAAGAACAAACATAATCGAAAGCCCCTTCAAGATCACTCCAAGCTAATAGAATACGGCTTAGAGGATTCAGTACTCAACTCAGCTCCGTGAAATATCTCTCTTTACGAGAAAAAAAGAACTTTTCAAATAAAACTTTCCACAACGGAAGGCGGAGGTGGGGAGAGGGAAATGCAACAACGGCTCGGTTTGTTTTTTCTCTTATTAAAGATTCTATTTCATTAATGGATAAAGAAACTTCGTCAGAGGCGAACTCTTAATAACAGATTTTTTTGAGAAGATAATACTTTTCCTTTTGCCTCCCCTTATTCCTGTTTTTCTCTCAGAAAATTTGAAAAAGAGAAACTTATTTTTTATGGAGATACTGTGTCTAGTAGCTCTAAATAATTATCCTGAAGAACTAAAAGAGCATAAATGCATATAAGAAAAGAAGAGACAGAAATGAAATACTCTAAAAAATCATATCATCAATACAAATATGAAATCGAAATTGTAGAATAAAAAAGTACGATAAATAAGGAAAAAGTGCATATTGTGAACAAGGAAATACAAATGCAATAAAGGGTAGATAAAATGAAAATATATACCTCGCGATGACAACAATGTTGAGTTTGTTATAATAGGTCGCAATGAATGTATTTATGGATTGCTACATTGAGTTACATGGAGATAAGATCATTGCTAACATTAAACACTATTTTAATGCACGATGCATGTATTCTTATTTACTTTGACTAATGCTTAATTTAATTCTGTATACCAAATAGTATTTTTTTATTTTTTTCATAGCCTCTATTTGAAATTATAGTTTGGTAGTTAAAATATGCTGAGTTGGGATTTTGTTTTTCTCTGAAACTGGGTTTCACTTTAAAACATAAATGTAGTGATCGAGATTTTGAGGTATATAACCGGGGTTATATCATATAGATCGACAGTTTACACGATATTCACCCAGAGGCAGGCAATGGGAAAATGCTATGAGTACAATATAGACCTACATCTGCTATTCATGGACTTTAAACAAGCTTATGATAGTGTGGACAGAAAAGAACTGTTAAAAGCCATGGTAAAGTTAGGCATTCCAAAAAAAACTAGTCAGACTGGTAAAAATGACACTAATGAACACTACCTACCGAGTTAAGCTTGGAAATTCGCTGTCCAAGGAATTTTCTGTAGAGAATGGCTTGAGACAGGGGGATCCTCTGGCTTCTCTTCTATTTAATATAGCATTAGAAGTAGCTATTCGTTCAATCAGAACTAATCCAGGAGGGACCATTTATAATAGACTGTCTCAACACTTAGCATATGCAGATGATGTAGTCATTGCCGCAAGAACCCGAGCAGCATTAAAAGCTTATTAAAAGCAACATTCCAGAAATTCGAAGAAGCAGCATATGAATTAGGCCTTAAGGTGAAAGAAGACAAGACGGTGTACATGAAAAGCTCAAGAGAGGATAAGGAAGAGAATAGTAAAGTGACGTTCAGAGACCACAGTTTCAGTTCTGTAAACCAGTTTAAGTATCTGGGAAGCCTGGTTACAGATGATAACAAAGTAGAGAGCAAAATAGAGGCCAGGATATCAGCAGGAAATAAATGATATTTCTCACTGCAGAAAATACAGAATTTTAGAGCTCTCTCTAGAAGGATGAGAGTGGTCATTTACAAAACTATCGTAAGACCAGTAGTGATCTATGGGGGAGAAACATGGCCCTTGACAAGAAAAGCAGAACAGATGATCAACTCCTGGGAGAGAAGGGTATTGAGAAGGATATGGAAAGGAGTCTCGGAGAATGGAGTCTGGAGAAGAAGAAGGAATGAGGAACTGATAAATTTCTCCGAGGAACCCAGCATTGTGGCGTTAATAAAAAGTGAGAGATTAAAATGGTTAGGACATGTTGAGAGGATGCCCGATGAAAGGATTCCCAAAAACATGGTTTATAGCAAACCAGATGGAAAACGGAAAAGAGGACGTACCCGGATCAGATGGCTGGACGATGTGGAGGAGGATTTGAAGCTCTTGAAGGTTGGCAGACGGAAGGAGAAAGCAAGAGACCGTGCAGACTGGTTGGCTGTTGTGGAGGAGGCCTGGGTTCTTGCAGGACCGTAGTGCCATAATAATAATAATGTATTATATATGATTAAAAGGTATATGTTTATAAATCTAAAAGCCTAAATTAAAGTACGCACTCGCTGTGTGCTTGTTGCATTGTTAGGAATAGAGGGCTGGTTTGATATTTTAGTGGAAACAGCAAGTAGTTTGTGAAGAGCAGTCGGCTTCTCCTTTCATGCTGTAGTCGGACGATCTTCCGCAGCATAGTATTTTTGGACATTTTGTAGATGGCGTTACTTACCATCGGTAGGCAATATTTTTCATCCTATGTTCTTTTTACAAATATCGTAAAATAAACTATTATATGGCAGCGAGTTAATAATGTACATTTAAAAAAGTTTTTTATTATATTTTTATTAATATTGATTTACAATAATAATATTATGGGGATCCCAAAAGATCCCAGCGCATCCCTCTCGCCGCTTAACTGGTGGTGAGCCAGTGGAGGCTGAGAAAGAACCCTAAAGCATTAAAGATAGAAAAAACCTAAACTTGTCTTAAAACTGCACGAGAACAGGTTTATGATAATATTCTTGGAAAGATCCAAAAGCGCGGGATTCAACACATCTTATGTTTGTTTTCTTCTTGGAATCGACTATGTAAAAAAGTGGGAGTTTTTCAATAAAAATAACTACAAGAAGCATAAAAAAGGATATTAGTGTCGCATAATGGAAGGGTCGACTCGAAATAAGATGCCGTGCATTCCAGGTCTGTATCGGAATTTTTCTAAGGATTTCTTCAGATGAATAACATTCGAGATAACAAGGAAACTCTTTCTAACTGGCACATTCTCCACCTTAGTATATTAAAAAAAAATAATACTAGATTGCCTAACTGAATATGCAATATAATATGAGGCACAGGCCTCAGCAATTCCTGCCACGCTTCTTTCCTATCTTCATTTATATTTATATCCCTTTTCCAATTATTTCTCAAATCGCAAACCGACGTTCTTTAAACATATCTCGATTCAAGAACAGCATTAAGATCAAAATAATTTTAGAGTGAATAATTGTTTTAACATTCAATATTTACCCCATGATTAAATATATAAACATGAATCATGTTCTTGTGGCAGTTGCATAAGTGCATAAGCGTCTATGTGGCATATGGGGCTTTATGTACAATTATTTTATGTTCTTTCCATTTATTTATTTAATTTAGAAAATTAATCGTTTTAAATTCATATATTTTATACTGTAGACAAAGTATGAACTATATTTTTTTTTCATTAAAAAGCAATAAGATGTACATTTCTGTTATTCTGTCGGAACCTAGTCCAAGGACAAAATTTACATGGTTTTTCTACCTATGTAACTTAATGCGGATAGATTAATTAAGGATACGTATCAGGCAACTTCCTCGATATGATTATATATCAACATTCTAAAAATAAATTATGATAATAAAAAAATTTACTATAGTTTATTTTACAATTCATGCAAGGCTCAGAAGTAGGCGTAGATGAACAATAGGTGCTTCAAGAAGTAGAGAGAGGTTTTAAAGTATCTATAAACTATAATTGAAAGTTATTTATACACCGATACTCTACATGAATTTTCAATTACAAGAAAATAAAATTGATATTTTTTCCCGTTTTTTGGCACTAGTTTCATTAAATGAGTCAGGCATAGAAGAAAAATTAATTAATTTTTTCCTTAAAAAATTATTCATCTTCAAAAGGTGAACGTACATATCTTTTTTTGTAACTAATAAACGTAACTTATTATTTGTAACCAATGGAACGTAATAAGAAACACTATTCAGTAAATTTTAAATGAATTTACAAATAAGAACAGTATATATTATAGGTTATTTATTTTTGTAATTATGTTTTTTGTTTTATTGTGTAATATTACATACTGTTTTACATTTATAGATATTGTTAATAGAAATAATGGAGCTCATTCACACCATATTTACAAGTATGTAAAATAAATTATAATAAAATCAGAACTAGAAAAAAAAATCAAACTCAGTAAAATAACATCTTAAAAACAACCATTCTTATTCATAATATTTAGATTCACCCTGAAATCCGAACCGAACTTTTCTTCCCGTTAGTGGAGGGAAGAGCAGTGGAGCACTTCAGAAGATCGGGGAGCATTTCTCTTAACTACATCACTGGTATTTTAATAATAAATTGCACATTAATAAAGATTATTTAATGATTTATTATAATGACTGTTTGAGAGTGATTTATTTCATTATTAACATACACAATTTTGATCCAAATATATTCTCAGCTTTTTTTTTTCAGATATTTTTTACAACTTTTTTATTAAACATATTTAATTGCACTATATTTGTTTAATACAGTTGTAAATTTCAATAAATAAAACAAAATGTTGAAATTCCTAATTTATTTACTAAGCCGATATTTATTTAAGCCGATCTGGCATGGCTTGGTGGGCCTTACTTGGTTAATATAAGTTACATTTTTTTAAAACTACTAATAGGAGGTATATTCTCATACAGAAGACACCTCATGACATTATATACAATGTTATAAATTAAAAAAAAACAAGATAAAATAAATAGATAAAAATAATAGTGCTTACTAAGAAAGAAAAGTAAGACATTCCGAGGCCTAACATAACTAACAATTGCCCTATAATAGGAAAAAATACAAGTTAATAAAAAAAAAAGGACGAAGAGAAAGAAATTAAATAAATAAATAAGAGAGAAGTAATATCACTAATTGAATTGATAAATATAGAATTTATAACAGGATGTTCTGCAGCAGCCTGGGCTTCAGTCTTCGTGTTAAGGTTGGATTTCCCAAGTTATAAATCACTGCTCCTTTAACTGTCAGTAACTGGGAGTGGAACTTAATGAATCTTTTTTTTTAAATGTAATCCTCTATCGACTCCATGTGTAATGCCCTATACAATTGGCTATTTCTAACAATCCAAGGTGCATTCACTGCTATTCTTAGGACTTTATTCGAAAATATTGTATTTTTTTCTTTTTCGTAAAGGATGCCGATCCCCAGACTTTTTTTAAAATTTTTTTTTATTTATTTATTTTTTTATATCCCCCTCCCTTGCCATTTCTGGCATACGGGGTGCGGGAGCAGTGAGATAGTGCGCGCTGGGGTTTGCGCATGCCACTGCTCCCAAAGATCACTTTTATTTTTTAATTCATTCTTTTATTAAATTGTTTACTGAGGTGCAGCCCAGAACTAGGTTTAGCACCTTACCGATGGAGCTGCACCTTGTCCACTCCATCCGTCTGGGTGCCTCCTGCAGTTACCAGGCTGGTCCAGCCCTCCTGGTCTCAGTCAGGGTCAGCTTCCTCCTCTTCTGGTGGCTCGCCGATATTGGGCGGATGTTGGCCTATCCCCAGACTTCTCAGCAGTACATCGTGAATGGCCTTGTTTTAAAAATAAGAACAGTTATTTCTTGTTTTAATTTAGATTTTCTATTTAGCATTGCCAACTTTGCGTAGGTTTGAGTTAGTTTGATGTTGATATGTCTAAAAACTCCTAATGACGTTGATGTTTGACTTAAAATGTATATAGAGGCTTACTACAGGGCTATCTACTGCCCCCGTTGCTTTGTACTACATATCCTACACTGAGATAACGACCTGAGGATAATAAAAACAAAAAGAGCTCATTAAGAAGCTAATTCAAAGAGAGTGAAGAAGAGAGGCAGCCGCTCTTACACCCTCGTTACAGGCCATTCATCCCGCCCAGGCACTGGCCTCACTGATTGAGTTATAGCCCGTCTCTGTCCTCCTGTAACGAGTCATTCACTGACCTGCTCTGTTGGCTCTGTCTGCTCGCTCTTTTTGTTCCTGCCTTGTGATTAGTGCGCTGCGTCATTTTGTATCGCTTGTTATAGTCATGCGGATATTTGTAATCGCCGCTACTGTAATTATTATTTCGGTATAATAGAAACGACTCCTGAACAAAGAAATGTTCTAGCACTCAATTAAGTGCTGTTTCTCTCACCACTATCATTACATTGAACTTTTAAAGGATTAAATATTTATACTTAATAACAGCACATAATCTTACACAATGTAATAGTTCAATGCTACCGATGTTATTGAGTTAAACAAAATTAAACTAGCTATCAAAATACCAACATACTCCAGTGTGTGATATAATACAAGTGATATCAAAGTAAGGAGCATAAGAATTTTGCGAAGGGTTTAGAATTGTAAGGATTGGATAAGAGAAGAATCCGATGATTAAGTGGGGCCTGAAAGCTCAACTCCGTAGTCCAGATGGGCCTTATTATAGTCATATTATTGTCTTTTCATATTTGCATGGGGATTTAAAATTAGTCCTTGGTCGAGATGTTTGCCTAGATAGCGGATCTCTTCGAGAGGGATAAGAAAGTATTAATAAAGGATATTGCAGGAAATCATAAGTTTACGAAAAAAGGTAAAGGTGATTTGATGAGTTTATTTCGATCCTTTAGTTTTGAAACCATTCTTCAAGCATTATGATATGAAATTTAAAAGTTTGGGATATAATTGATGGGTCATTATTTACTAATAGCACACGTGTCAACGGCATATGTAGTGAGGAAAGAGTTGGGATCTCAGCTGTATAAACTGTGTAAAACATAAGACTAAGAGAACTACCATGAGGAACGAAACAACAGCAGACTGAATAGATCAATAACACTATCACGATTTACTTTGATCAAAATTACACTAAGTAATATAATTTTTGAGGAGAATTAAGTCATAATGTTCCAGATACTAGATTTATTCACTTATTATTTTAGATCAAACTGTAAAATCTGAAGTTTGTATAACTATTTTAAATAAAGGAAGATGGTTCAGGTGCGGTCAAAATAACTCAAATAATAAATAAACTATTTATTATGAGCTAACGTTTCGTCCCATATTGCAGGGCTTCATCAGGGATATACAAACAACTAAAATAATGTAACAAAGAGAATTAGATAGGATAAAGTAAAAGTAAACTAAGGTTTGGTTAAAATGATTAAAGAAAATTAAAATACAGTAGAAAATATAAATAAAGAGGAATTGCAAAACAGTATTAAATATATTATGAAAACGGAAATATTAACAAAGTAAAAAGTAGATAAGAAAGACATATAAAAATACAATACACACTAGAAGAGGGTAAATGAGGGAAATGAGAATAAAATAAAGGTTATGAAAAGAGGAACAAAATGAGACACCCACCTTTTATTTATGAAGGAAAAGAAAAGAATGAGGTTAAGCAAGTGCAAGGTATCAAAAGAGTAGGGGAGGGGGGGATTTGACGAAAAAAAAAATTATGTCACATTTGAAAGGAAAAAATGCATAAAATAATATTAATTATTTTTCTATTTAAATACTAATTATCTGTTTTTCGATATGCCATTTTTCTTAATTAAACTTGTAAAATATCTCGATAAAATCTATGATAGAACAGGTGGAAAAATAATTCTACAAGATGCTGAAAACAAGAGTTGAAACATTAAATATATGTGTATATACAAGTTTTAATAATTATAAAATCAAATAAAACGGGCATTTAGAGAGCAGACCCCTGTTATTATTTTAATTGTAGTTGTGGTATCGGAATAAATTGCTATCATCAGCAATGTTTCTACAATTTAACAAATATTACGATATCGCAAGTAAACAAAGTGTAGTTTTTTGAGTGAATTCTCATACTTATTCTTTAATAGACAATTTTTTTTTTTCAAAATGTTTATATTGTAATAGCAATAGGAGATGCAAATAAAAATATGTGAAATATTAAAAACTGAATGTCAGATTTAATTTTAGTTTTCCAGTGCTCTATTCACCTTAAACATAATAGAAACTATAATACACACATGCGTATTTTGTATTTTCTTGTTAATTATTTTTTAATTTTTGATTTATGTGATCGTATACATTTCTGTCTTACGATGCTAAAATTGGCAAAGCAGTAACGAACCAAATCAGTTAATTACTGATATCAGGTTTTTTTGTTTCGAGACCTTTCAGTAATATTACAATAGTTTTTCTAATTTTTTTTGTTACTTAAAACATAAATAGAACATTCTTAAAAGATAGAAAATATACAATAATAAATATCCAACTTTAATACAGTTTCCATGTTATAAAGACACGTGTTATATTAAACCTAGTAAAACTTCCTTCATATCAAACGGGTAAAACTAAATTTCATATAATAATAAAAGTTGAACTCTTTGATGAAATACTTCGTTGTATCATAACGAAGAGTAATATTACGAGAAAGTAATATTAATGTTATAAAGTAATATAATCTAGTTTCGAACTCGGGATAATCTTTAGACAATTAAACTAACTTTACTCTCAGCAGAGCAGAATTGAGAGTTTTGAACGGAAAGTCCTTCATACAATTACAGAATAGATCTAGGATCAGAGCCTTAAAACATGGAGGACAAGAACCAACTGCTTGTAGAGACTGGTCAGTCAATATCTCATGATAAGAAGGCAAGGAGGTGAAGATGGATGGACATGTAGCTCCAAGCGATGCCTCTAAACAGCAATGAATGCAAGTATATTAGACAAGAGACCACATGGGAGGCTAAAGACCAAATGGATAACTAGAATCAACAAAGATGCGAAAGAGCTACATGCAACAAACTGTAAAGAAGTAGCTCAAGAAAGGAAATGAAATTATATATTATATAGTATATTTCACAACCGTAATGATCTGAATAATGCAGTCATACCACTTCCTCACAAGACGAGGATGACCAGATAGGATTAAAGGGAAACTCTCTGTTTTACTTTTTTAAACTATTCTCAAGAAAAGTAAAACAAGCTTAATGAACGAAATAAATAAAATCGGAGTAGACTATGAACAAACTTCATACTCCCTTATATTCGAAGCAGAAATGACTTTGTGGGAAATTGCGCTTGGAAATAAAACTAGAAATTATAAGAATAAATTTCATAACTCAACTAAACCTTAAAGAATTTCATGAATAAAATTATATTTTGATATTAGTTTCTTCAAGTAATGCATAATAACTAGACAGACTTATGGAAAATACAAAGTATTATTCAAATAATAGTACAGAATAATTAATTAGAAAGAAAACAAAAATTCTAAAAATAGATATAATGAATTAATATATATGTCTTGTTGGAGTATTTTTGTATTGGATAAATACAAAATTAAAAATTCTATAACCATGTTTTTACTAGCCCCAATATTCCAAACATAAGTAAACCTTTCAGTTGAATACTTTAAATATTTATAGAATATCAATTCTATAAATATTTAGCATAAAATAAATGGTTGAGAGTAGAATATAAATTTTAGTAAACCATTATTGTTGTAGTTTTATTTTTTTTAAAATATTTTTTACATACTTTTGCTAAAGAAATGAGTAAGAGTTTTGGAATTAAATACAATGTAATTATCTGAAAACTTTAAAAATTCGAATTAGTAGTTCCGTGTACTGTACTGGAGTACTGTATGTACTGCTCAGGAGTCTTTCTTTGTAGAACAGGCTTTTGATCGAGTATGGCATCCAGGACTGCTATACAATATCCGTCAAGTCCAACCCTCTAAATATTTCCTCATTATCCGTCCTTATCTCTCTGACAGATTATTTCAAGTAAATCACAACAGCGCTTATTCATCTTTATTTCGTCAGTCTGCTGGTGTACCTCAGGGTAGTATCCTTGGTTATATCCTTTATACAGTTTTTACACCTGATATCCCAACCCATCCTAACACGTTCCTCCCCACGTATGCCGATGACACATATCTATTTTCAGTGAACTATGATCCAAATTACATTTACCATACGTCGTAAGCCCATTAACTCCTACCCTACAGTATCCTTTAATATTAACCCACTTATTCCTGTCGAACGGATTCGTTACTTAGACTACATCTGGACAAACTACTGATATAGAGTCCTCATACAAGACTGAAAAGACAGAAAATAGCTCGTCGATTCCGACTATTATAACATTTACAAGACATACGGTCATACATATTAGACAAACGGTCTAAACTTCCAATCCATTACAAAAGACTATTCCACATGACTATTATAAGGCCTATCTGAACATACGGAGTTGAGCTTTGGGGTCCAAAATCCTTAATATGTCTTACTTTCCATAAATCATCCATCAGAACCTCAATGGTTCACATGTGGCCGATTTGGCCAGAACCACGATAAATTTCCCAACCACACATACCCACCTGTTTCTAGCCTGGCTACTCCTTAATTACCTAACAATCATTGTAGGCGCTTGAAAAGAAGATGGACTTCTCCTCTAGAAATGTTATTGGAGTTCTATCAATGGGTAAATTCTCCACATGTTTTTATCATGTCATTATATCACTTACAACAAATTTACTTGTTGGATATACTTGTATACAGTTGTAAATAACAATAAATAAATCATGAATAAAAATCCTGATATAATTCTAATTCGTTAGGAATTATAATTGCAGAATTTTTCATTCTAAATGTGTTATCGAAACAAGGAATTTTAATCCATTTCGATTAATAGATGGTTCAGTCCAAATATTAATTCTTTTTATTGGTTATGATAAAACAATGACCAGCATTGACTGTATCGATTCCTCTTGGGTTCTATTAACGAGCCGGCAGAATGTTTACATTGGCCTACCGCATGGCCTCTCATTAGGATTGATGCTACAGCCGAGGCACGTGGACACACTCTTCTAGGCAGACCAGAATCAACAGCTAACAGTCCGTGGGTGTAGGATCTATCTCTTTTCCTGTTCGTTCTTAATTGTAGCTCGTGTTAAGGGGAACTTCCCCATCGTCAAACGCTTTTCGGATAAAACGAATTTAACCGTGTTTGTTTATTTTGTAGTTGTCTCTCAACTGTTTAATTAGTCCTACATTTACACAAAATTAAATGAGCAACAGGTGCTGTCGCGCAACATTTTTAAACGTGTTTGTAAATGTAGAAGGTAGAGCAAGTTATCTCCCGACTCACATCGAGGTTTTAATAGGTAATTACGGTTTTTATAAAAACTTACCACGGTCGTATAATAGATTAATTATATATATCCATTTTTTTATTTTACATTCAACTTTTTACTTTAACTTTGATAGTACATGGTATATGTAGTACGCAAAAGTATTGGAATCGTGGAAAACGTCGGTAGGTTTCGAAAGAATACATCTTTTAATATCCCCTAATTCAAAATAACTAAGTATGACAAAATGTTCTGTGTGAATAGCCAAGATCAAAAATGAAAAGTCATATGGGACTAAAATTACATATTTAAGAAAATTTCAGTAATCAGACAAAATCTTTTTCGATTGACCGACCGAAGTGCCTATTTTCTCGAAAACGGCTCTAAAGAATTTGTTCAAACTCGGTATTTATATATGTAAAACTAAATAATCTATAAATCAGCTCGTTCGTATTCTTATTTTAATATATATATATATAATAATACCACATTACATGCATATAGTATGCGGTTTACGCATAGAGCATGTACACTTTTTAAATAAACTCCTACATAGGGCTA
>NW_027109386.1:1248213-1253889 GCF_000696795.3 Halyomorpha halys
TTTTGTATAAGCTATATCGATAAGTGTTTAGTAACTTTCATTTTTCAACATAAACCAATAGCACTGACAAAATTTTATTTAGTTGACTTTTTTATTAATTTTTATATATTTTTTAAAATTTATGTAATTGTTTTTATTTTTAGTTAACTACTGCTGATTGTTTTGTTGCAATCTATTGATGATTTTTGTAAATTTGCTCAATTGATCGAAAGATTGTTGTGGATCACTGGAGAGGAGTGAAACAGGGGGAATAATTTATTAGATGTTATGGTAAATTGTTATTTGGCTTTGCGCAAAAATAAGAAAAACTAATATAATAGGAAGAAAATAGGAAGAAAGGAAAATGAAGAGGAGGAAAAAAAAAAATTAATATTGTATTTAGTGTATTTATGATAATTGTTAAAAAAATTAAAAATGTTAATGTGTTGTAGTGTGTATATGTCCAATTATGGAATGATGGGTACACTGTTTGTTATAACAACTCAATGTATTTGGGCAGCATGGCCAAATGAAGCGTTTCTCTCCCTCTGGTTTTTTAATCACAACATGAAATGAAAACGTTGTAGCTCAAAAACAATAATACAATGTGTGTAATATACAAGACGAGGACCATCTTCGAGAGCGGTAAACATTTTTAAAAACTCAAATAGTAATTAAACTACTTATTGCTAGACTACGTTTCATCCACTTTGAGGGGCTTCATCAAGGCTAAAAAAGATAAAAACAACTAAAATAATGTACAAAGTAAGAGAATAGATAACATGAAACACAAATTGTAACATTATTTTAGTTGCTTTTATCTTTTTTAGCCTTGATGAAGTCCTATAAAGTGGAGCGAAACGTTGGTTACATCAAATAGTTTTGTTACTATTTGATAATAATAATAATAAATATATATCTGTGCTATGTTAAGCCAAAAATAAACAGCTAAAGTTAATTAACAACATTTGAAATGTATTTACACTGAATTGATATAATTTAAAAATATATAGCTTAAACAATGGTTAATTACTGAATCATAAGGTTAATTATGATAATTATTTCAATAATTAAAACACGGAGAGCACAAATATTCATCTGTTGGTATTTCTAAAACAATGAAAACTGAAAACAAACCTGTGGATGCTGCACAAGTACTCTTTAATTTGTGCCCAAAACAAACACTGGACGCCTCAAATTCAGGCCAACTTGTACCAGCCAATCCAAATGTAATAATAATAACAATATGTTAATAGAATACCAGTATAATTGGAACATTACTATTATAATAATTTTGAAATGCTAATTTTAACTGTCCCTCTAATTCTCATTTCCACCTTTTTAATCAAGCTATTTTGCCTAAATATATTATTCAATTTATCAAAGCCTTTGTGTAATTTAGTATTGTAATATAAGGAACCAGGTTGACAATTGTCCACTCACAATTGGCCGGTTAAATTGTATCAAAGGGAAAGGAAGACATTGCCGGTAAATAATACAGCTGGGCTCTCTTGTAATAAAACCCCTAGGTTCCTGCAGAATACAAACAATTTGGATGCCGGGGCTGTCCTAAGTGATCCGGTGTCCTTTGAAACTGGATCGCCCCTGGTAAATTAACCTAATCAAGTCGAGTTGCACTGTTCCTCCTCGCCGAAGAATAACAATTTCACTCCTTTTGCAAAGTATTAATCAGTCCATAGATATCAACTATATTTTTATAGCGAGTTGACCCATTAATGCTTCTCTATTGCTAGATTTGAGTATATACTAAATATTAATTGAAAGAACGCAATTGAAAGTTTGATATTAATTTAGTTAAAATTAAACATTTACGTACATATTATAATTTGTATATCTTGTCAAAAAAAGTGTTCTTATATTATATGTGAGTAGGAACAGATGATATCAAAACTTGGCTATATGTTAGCCACTATTTATCCCACTAAGGTAATTTTTTTAGTAGTTTATAATGGATAGTTAAATAAGTGGAGAAGATGATTGGGGGTGCGGTCAGTAAAGAGTATAAATAAGTAAACGCTTATTTTATAAGTAAAATGCTAAAAACAAAAAACAAGTTAACAACCATAATGAATTAAAGTAATTAGAGAATTATTAGAAAATAACTAACATTAGTTATACAAAGATACATAAAAAGTATCAAAAAATGAATGGTGTTAGTATTTTAAGAAGACACAGGCTATATGAGAAAAAGTTTTATAATTAAATGTAATAGTTAAATTAAGAAAGAGGAAAGAACAAATAAAATAAAAATTATAATTAAAGTTATAAAAAAAATAAAATGACAGAATTAAAACAATAAAATATAAAAATCTTGTTGTTTTTTTGTCCTGAAGAACAACCCATAGGAAGACAAAAATTCTGGCCGAAATTTTGGCACTAATAAATAAATTTTTACTTCTTTGATTTCTACACTGACTGTATCCCCAATCATCTTGTCCTCGTTCAATTTTTTTGAATAAAAAAGTAAGTTTCCTTATCTATCATATTGTCTCAAATACCAGAAACGAAAAAAAATTATACATTTTGATTTATGGATATGTGATCACATAGATTTATAACATTTAATAATATTTAATATTTAATGATCACATAGATATATAACATTTAATTGAGGTGTTATGAAAACGAAACTCAAAACACCATCAAAGCAACAAGAGTTTATCTTTTTCCATAAAATGCAACAATTTTATTATTACAAAATCATTCAATATTAGGCATGAAGGAATCCAAGCTCTTTATTGAAATATCAGAGGAAAAGGCAAAATTTTACCTCCATCTTACTAGAAATGTACTGAGGACGATAATAGGACTCCTCACGAGCCAGTGTCCCTTAAAATATCATCTTAAGAAGATGAGGCTAGTGGAGGATTCCACCTGCCGTCTATGTATGGAAGACGAAGAAAAGGCACAGCACATTCTGTGTAAATGTGAAACCCTTGCCTTCCGAAGACAACAGTTTTTGTGTCCCAAATACCTAGAAATATCTTCAGATTCCATTCTGTACGACAGTACAGAATGGAATCTGAAGATATTTCTAGAACAAACCCAAAAGAATTATTGAGCTTTGTAAGAAGCATAGGATTCATATGGGATATCGTGGAAAGAGGGGTAACTCACAAAAGATCCAATTATGTCAAAGTGAGGAAGGGATTCCAGACCCAGTGTAACAATAATAATAATCATTCAATATTACTTAAGATAAATTATATCAATATTAGAGCTTGAACTATTTTTATTATTAATAACAATTATTCATGGCAAGCCTGCGTTAGTGCAAAAGGTTTAATAATCGAGGCAAAATCATATGTTCAACAAACAATTTTAATATTTGAAATATTTTTTTTTATTTTAGCGCATAATTGTAAGGTTACGCCGAAAAAACTACGAAACTAACTACAACCAAGTTGATGAAAGCTGATAATGGACAACGTATAAAATAAGTTACGGATAGATTAGCTAACTTGTAATTTTGAGTTTCTGATAAAAATGTGAGAGCTATTAACAATTACTAGTTTATATAATATGAATCGTTATAATGGTTGACAAAATTTGAAGTATCCAACTTTCACGTTAATGATACGGGATTTCATAGCCTGATGATAGTGGATACTAGCAATAATACAACTAGAAATAATATAACTTGTAATTGTAAACTAGCAATAATATAACTAGCTCTCGCATTTTGATCAGAAACTTAAAATGACAAGTTAGAATTAAAATAAACTCTTATCATACCTACTTTTTTTGCGAATGCGCAGCATTACCTCTTAATTCAAAACAAGAACGAATACTTAAGATTTTTGAAAACGAAGTAATGTGTAAAACCTTTTGACGTACATCCGGTAAATTTAAGTAAGAAGATGGCATTTCGGGGAATGAAATGTATTTGAAAAGTTGAAGGACTTGAGAACGAACGAATTCCTCAAAAGTTAATAAGCACTGAGCCAATCGGTTAACTTCTTAATGGTAAACTGAAAAGTAGGCGGGAGGATTACATAAAGACTGAGTTAAGTATTAGGGTTTGAATAGAGATTGGAGTGGTATTTTCATTGAACCTTCCCGTTTGCTAAGCATTTATTTTATTTATCCTAATTTTTTTAGTACGATAAAATGTGTTGTTAAATGCACGAGTATGTTTCCTTAACTCCGTTAAATGCCTCAAAGAACTTGTTAATCTCGTTAGAAGATCCAACTTCAAACCCCTATTCCCTTGCTCGGGGGGTGTTTTTATATTTTCCGACCAAACAATATCTTTAAGTGAACAGCCCGAAATGGTTTCCGTTTCCCATGGAGCGGCTGTTTGGGCTTCCTCGGGTGTCCCCGGGGACGGAAGTGCTTGTAAAGAATCCCCAACTGGTTGAGGAGGGATATAGATTGCAAACCAGATCTATATCAGCCCTTCCTCTCTTGTAGTTTTGTTAACAGGATTGAAAATACTACGCAAAGTGTAATTATGTAATAAAATTAAATTAATTATATTTGAATGTTAAATTGGGATAATTCCTAAATAGATTTTTAATTAAAATAATTTTATTAATTTCAAAAACGTTCGGGGTGTTTACTGTTATCATCAGGCTATCAAATCCTTTACCATTAACACGAATTATCTTAGATAATTTATTATGATATATCATTAACATTTACCTAAGATATATAAAAAAAAATATGGATATACTACTAAGATGTAAGTTAATTATTAAAATTAAACTGAGGCAGTTTGATGAGATGGCAACTACCCTTGAATTAATTCGAAAATAATTTAACGGTCGAATTAACAACTGTCGACATCTTGTTACTTGATCTGTTCCGAAAGCAGGTAAATTCAGTCAGCCGTTTAACATGCAATATATTTAAATTCGTCCGCCCAGCCGTGAAATTGTGTTGTTAGTATGTTAATTTAATTTATGAATCAACATTGTGGAAGGGATAGATTAAATTTGTTCTATACACAAGGGCAGCAATTAACGGTCAGTATAATTTAATGGAATTCAGAATATCTCAGGATTTAAATTATACTATAGAATTTTGTAATATTAATAAAGAAAATAAAGAGAAAAATAATCAACAATAATTGTTAATTTAATATACATTGATTTCTGTAATTGCGACGGACAAACTCCGCAAACTTTCAATCACTTACTTTTCGACTGCACCTTGCACGATCAACAATAGTTCAATTTAATAAAAACCTGCGTAACATAGGGAGATACATGACTACTTAAGCAATCTGAAATCTTCAGAAAATCCATAAAAGGGCTGGTGCACTTCATCTATAGATCTAGCCCAAATTTGATCATCATATGAACCCCAATTTATATTTAATAAAATCAATTTAATTATATTTTGTTCTAGTTCAAACGTTAATTCCCACATCTGCACATTTATTCATATATATTTTATTTGTATTATCCATATAGCTCTAATTCTTGTTATCTATTGTATTAATTAAATAATTAGTTGCCTTCTTTAACCACATGTTCTAATTGCATAATTTTAAATATTGTATTTTATACTTTATTTGTTTCTTTTATCTATTATTTTAATATTTTTAGCATAGTCATAGAACGCTGTCCAATGTTATTACCACATTACATGCATATAGTATGCGGTTTACGCATAGAGCATGTACACTTTTTAAATAAACTCCTACATAGGGCTACTATGCTAGAGAAAAAA
>NW_027109386.1:1254124-1272866 GCF_000696795.3 Halyomorpha halys
TAATAATAATAATATATAACCAAATATCACATCATGGCAGCATATAACATCATTAGCAACACTGGATTTTGACCGTTTCTTAGAAAAAAAGGTCGATATTCCAAATGCTGTCCCCATGATGCCTGTCTGCAAGAACATAGTAAGTCTATAGAAATGTTTAGCTAGCTTTTAGTCCTTACAAAAACAGGAATTGATTCTAATGATCAGATGTCAGATTCGGAAAACCATTTTAATTATTATGAAATATATTATAGACATTATAAAACATTACAGAAATTGTTCATACAGATGTATTCTTTGAAAACATATATATTAAAATATTATTATATTCTAAATATAACATTGTAAAGTTTGCAGTTAAAGGTTTAATTATTTTATAAAAAAAAATTTAGTGATTTTAAAAAGAATTATTAATAAGACTGATAAAATATTTAAAAGACTATTTAAATAATATATGGCAATTAAAAACAAATTTTAACGTTCGTAACTAAACCATCGGTTCCAGTAACCTGACAAGAGATATCTCAGTACGTCTGTTTTTAAACGGTTAGAAATATAGGGTCTTAAAATATCATGAGGTTTACATCATTGGTTCTACTTTTGCCAGAAAAAGGGCTAAAAAAAGATTTCAATGCTATAAGCCCATCGAATAGCAGACAGTAAATAACAGACTGACTCAAGTCGTCGGCACTGAAAACCACAAAATCATATCCATGCAGACAAGAGACAGTAAATCGTGATTCAACGAGCTATTACCGACTCGCCACATCACTCGTAAACAACTCAACATATAATCAATGATCTATGAGTCTATTGTATATCGCAATATACGTTACAAGCTAAACTGTTAATGAGTATTAAACTATCTCTACATGATTAGCCTGCTGTTAATTTAGCACAAATTTGGTAGGATATACTATCTGCGATATCCATTAGGAATGAATGTGAGAAAATGAGGAAATATCGACATTTTATTTGTGGATATTTACAACTGTATGAAGTAGATTGTAGGAAGATATTCCGGGTGGTGGTCAATAAAGATCTCAAAATAGTAGAAAACTGTTTAAAGAAAACTATTTATTGTTAACTAACGTTCGCCCCACTTTTCTGGGCTTCGTAAGGGCTAAATGAAAAACAAGATACAAAAATTGTAAGAATTGACAGAACATAAAAACAAAATTTTTTAAAACTTTTTAACAATATAGTGACTACCAACCAGACTATCTTCTCGCAATGTATTGAATATATACGGTAAGTAAATGTAATGTCAATTACATTACTATGGCATGATACAAACTTGTGGAGAATCTACCCAATAGAGCTCCAATAATATTTTTAGAAAAGATCTCGAAACAATCTTCTTTTCAGACACCTAGAAGGATTATCTGGTAATTAAGGAGTTACAAAGTTAGAAACAAGTGGTTTTGGGACAAAAGGTTCATAATGGATGGATTGGTATCTGGTCCTGGCCAAATAGGTAAAATTTGAAACATTGAGATCATGATGGATTACTTGACTTGTGACACAGTAAGGAGCATTAAGCATTTTACGAAAGATTTTGAGGTGCAAGGACTGGGATACAAGAGGAATTGGTTTAATTTAGTAGATTGAGGGATGGTTTAATGGGGCCCCAAAGCTGAACTCCGTAATTCCAGATAGGCCTTATTATTGTTATCTAAATATTGTAACTAGTTGGAAGTTCAGACTGTTTGTCAAGTAAGTGTTGTAATTGTCGGAATCGACGAGCAGTTTCCTGTCATTTCAGTCTTGTATGACGATTCCAAGTCAGGCATTTGTCCTGGGTAACGGATTTCTTCGACAGAAATAAGTGAAGTATTTCGACTTTTTTTAAAGAAATAAATTGATTTTTGTGTGCAATAATTTTAAACAGATATATCGAAATTAAAATTAGAACAAAAATGGATTAACAAAAATAAAATAAAAATATCTATAAAGTCGACGGGTCCCATATATGAAGAACCAAAACAAACTTGTAAAAAAAAAAAAAAAAAAAAAAAAAAAAAAAAAAAAAAAAAAAAAAAAAAAAAAAAAAAAAAAAAAAAAAAAAAAAAAAAAAAAAAAATATTGAAGGTTGTATACGTATTATTTATATATCTATTCTATTTTAGAAATACGTTTATTTATTTATTTTTTGTTGTTGTAAATGAAATGACATTAATAAACTGACAAATATATTTCACAATTTTTTTTTTTTTAAAGCAATTCACAACGAAGGTAGATGTTTAGCTAGTTATCTACAGGTGACCACATTTTATAATCATGGAGGGGGGTCAAGTTTTTCATTTTGTGGAACCACCATTTAACGAAAAAGGTCAACGCCCCCAGGTCAGATTCGAACCGGCGCCGCCCGCAGATCTCAGAACGATAGACCTTGGCCTAACTGTCTGAGCTATGTACGACCTATTTTATTTAATATAGAATTTGAAAAATATATATCTCTTGGACCTTTAAGTTCTATTGTACTAGCCCTTGGGAATCTTTGTAACACCAGTTGGAAAATATTGTTAATGAGTGTAAACTTTAATAATTTTCAATACCTTGTCTCTGGTAAGTACATAATCTTTGTAATGACGCATGCAATAAATTTGTTTAATATTTCTAATTATCATTAATAAACCATCAAGAATTATTTGTAACTAAAGACATGAATAGTGTTGTGCGAAGATTGGACATTAAATTATTCGCCATCTGGAGTCATTTTAATTCCATGTAGATTCAGGTAATTATGCACATACTAAGTAAGACCCTGCCACTAACCGTTAAGCATCTCATTCCTATTTTGGTGTTGACACTTTTCAATTTCGAAAATGATTGGTTAGCTCCCTTTTTGGCGACGCAAGTTAATTGAATGTTTCTTAAAGGTGTTGTATGAGGCTATGACGCCCACGGTGTTGTTAATAAGGGTACTAACTCACATGCTGGCAGAATTACTCAACAACATTTAGGTTAATAACAAATAATCATTTGAAGCTTCTTGAGTAACTAATTTATTTATAAATTTAAATAAGGCTACGTTAGTTCATTATGTTAATATCATGTTCCCCTTATTATCTGAACCTGGTAACATTATCCAGTGTATACAAGTTGCTGTTTCAAATATATTAACTCTTTTTTCGATATTATTGAAGATTGTAAATATCAAAATTGCTTTGAGGTGTACAGGCTAGTTAACCAATCTGAAAGTTATACAACAGATGATCAAGCATTGTCCTCTGAGCTTCAGGTAAGGGAGAACCTTAAGGCCGAAGCTTAGATAACGAAAGAGTTTACTCTCAAGGAGAGAACACCGTTTGGTATAACATTAAATAGCTGTCTTGACAAATAAACACTATCTTAAATTTTTGTTTTAACAATTTGTTCTACATTACTTCAATCCCTTTTACTGATTCCTAAGGTAATTGTTATTTTAATAAAGAAACTTAACTAGTTCAGTGATTGCAACGATGTCTATACAAACTGGGATAATTCCATCCATTTCTACCTAAACACTTTACAAAATCTGGGTATGTCTGTTACATTTACATGGATTCCAAGCCACGTAGGAATGGCAGGGAATGAATATGCCGATCGAGCGGCAAGAAAAGCCCAAGGAGTAAACTAAAAATTATTAAAAAGGACGTCAAGCCCTGGGGTATTTCCAGTTGTAAATGTCAAAGAAAGGAAGTCGTATTGACTAGGCTTAGAATAGGTCACACGAGGCTCACTCATTTCTATCTTATCCCAAAACAAGCGCCACCAATATGTAAATATTGTAACAACAATTTGACAATTAGGATATTTTAGAGGAATGTTCACATAACAAGTCGCTCCTCAATAGAATTGAACCCAAATATTTGAAAAAGCTTTATGGACGACAATCAAACATTGGAATTGGTGTTTCGAGTTTTAAAATTGGAAGATTTGCCGTCACAAATATGATATCGAACAAAGGGGAAAAGAAATTAATAAAAAAAAAAAAGAAAAGGAATATTTACATACATAAAAATGATAATAATAAATAAATAAAAAACATAAATAAATAAGAAATCAATGGCGTTGATGACCCATAATGTTTTACGCCACTAAACAAAGACTAACAAACTGAGATAATTCAGATACATCATGGTCATGTCCTATTCCTCAGTTGGATTTATATAAAAATAACTATGTAAACTCGAAGTATATCAAACAAAATTTGACATTGCACAAGATACCTACTGTTAGATATTTCATTTACAGGTAAGCATCAGTTGGAATGATAGAGTTGGTGTCTTTGTGATTAAAGTGTCACGTCACTCTGTCTTTTGAATGACGCATCATTCTGACAAACCATGAAAGAGTGTCTAGAAAATTCCTTGAAAATTGAAAGAGTGAGTAGAAAATTCCATCCCCTACACAGGCTTATGATCCCGGCCAACCCTGACTGGATTTTTGACCTAATTAGAGAAGACCTTGTTAAGTAAGGATACCTACTAGGTCATCATTAATTAACTAAGTGAAATGCATAAAAGAAACATATTAAAGTTAAATTAACGCTATAAAATAAGTTATGTCATTTTAATTAAGTAATTTAAAGTCACATACAAAAAAATTTAAGGATGGTCTGGGCTGAAGGAAGAAAAATAGTAATAACTATTTATTGAGTTGTAAAATAAGTTCGTAGCGTTTTTACTGGTGATTTGAATAAAAACCTCAGATTCTTGTAAACATTTTTAATCAATTATACATGGCCCATTTTGATCTATTACATGTTGCCATCTTTTCAGTATTTTTTTAATTACGTCCTCCCCCGTACCCATCAGAATACAAAAAATAATATAAATCAGAATACATAAAAGGAAATTAGTTTACAATTACTTGCATTGAGTTTTTCTTATAAAGTCACTGAACGGATCCTGGTCCAGAGGAGCACACCTTAAAAAAAATAATGCTCATTGACAAAAACTAAACAAAAAAAATACTAAAAATACAGAATATTATTAAAAAAAGTCACAAAAAAATGATTTGCTGTAGAACCATTTGAGCAGACTTTTTTCTCTAAAATTATTTTCTGTTTTATATTAGTTGATAAAAAAAATAACAAAAATGTCTTGAATGGCCCCTTTTCGAAACTCACAATTTATATTGACAATTCTGTCACAATAAAAATCAGAAAACCATTGACTCCAATGTTTTATTTTTATCGTTAGATAATAGCTGAATCTTAAGAAAATAATTGAATCTTTACTCCTTGCTCATAAACATTTTAGATTTTTAAAAATGGGTTTTTTCTTTATCACTGTGTTCCTATAATTCTTAGGTAAACCTTATTTCTAAGATTTTGTAAGGTGTTTTTATTGACACCTATCTAAAATATTTTTTTTATAATTGAAATTTATTATTATTAAAGTAAAATTAACTCTATTTAGGTTGAGATTAGATATAGAAATTTAATTAAGTAATTTAAAGTCTCACATAACAAATTTAAAGGAGTACCCATCTCTTTAAAGGAGTACCTTAATAATAATAAATTTCAATTATAAAAAAATATTTTAGATAGGTGTCAATAAAAACACCTTACAAAATCTTAGAAATAAGGTTTACCTAAGAATTATAGGAACACAGTGATAAAGAAAAAAACATATCTTTAAAAATCTATAATGTTTATGAGCAAGGACTAAAGATTCTATTATTTTCTAAAGATTCAGCTATTATCTAACAATAAAAATAAAACATTGGAGTCAATGGTTTTCTGATTTTTATTGTGACAGAATTGTCAATGGAAATTGTGAATTTCGAAAAGGGGCCATTCAAGACATTTTTGTTATTTTTTTATCAACTTATATAAAACAGAAAGTAATTTTAGAGAAAAAAGTCTGCTCAAATGGTTCTACAGCAAATCAGTTTTTTGTGACTTTTTTTAATAGTATTATGTATTTTTAGTATTTTTTTTTGTTTAGTTTTTGTCAATGAACATTATTTTTTTTAAGGAGTGCTTTGGACCAGGATCCGTTCAGTGACTTTATAATTTTTTTTACTTCAAGAAAAACTCAATGCAAGTAATAGTAAACTAATTTACTGTTATGTATTCTGATTTATAACTGAACCAAAAAAGACAGTAGTTCAGTATATTGCGGACAAGTAGTTAACAAGGAGTGATATATCCAATGCTTTAGCACAGTTAGTAGTAAAAAACATAACAATTTAAGGTGCGAATTTTGAAAATCAGTCATACTAGAACTACGGATCATATAGTGAAGTAAACTTTTTACCATCATATTTTTCAAACAGTTATGAATAAGAAGCCAATGAATGAAATCAGTCTGCAATTACTTCTCTGTACCACAAAAAAAAAAATTGTTTTTCTTGATTACATTGCAAGAGACTTCTTAACCTTCGAACAATAATGCTTTCTTCGGAATTTAATAATTAAAAATAAAAAATTAATATAATAAAAAGTAGGGGAAGTATTTAATACTGCAAATGTTGACAAGTGACCTTGTGAGGATCAATATGACAAAAAAAGAAATGAAACTAGAAAAATTTACAATATGAAGTAGAAAAGAAAAAAAATGCAATACAGAACACAACGATTTTTCTTTAAGTTTATGATGTTCTTCAAAATATTTTAATTTTGTAAGCTCATGTTTACATGAGTAGGCAATTATTATTTAAAATGAATAAAATTGCTACATAAATTAAATATCATAATTAGTAATGCAGAAGCATTCGTAAGAAAATGTTACGAGGTTAGTGTAAAACGTTTAAGCTTCAGTAAAAATTACTTAAAGTAATAAACATACTAAAAAAAGTAATAAAATCAATTGTAGTGATATTGAAAGATAAATCAGAAGTATTACAAAAGTATAAAAAAGGAGCTAGAGTTCACGAAATTGTTAAAATTTTGCAGTGGTAAAGAGCCCTATTGCAATTTTTATTTTTATTTATTTATTTATTTAATGTGATTTACAACTGTACAAATAATAAATTCAATAAGTAAATATGTTGTATGTTTCATCTATTGCAATTTAAACTAAAATAATCAACTGACAATATTTTATTAAAAAATTATAACAAGCTGGAACGATAAAATTAACTTCATAATATGTTATTATACATGTGACTTATAAATTTCCAATTAATATAATAAAATTAATTATGTTTTTCCTTAAAATTTTTGTATTTATAAACTCCAGATTGGAGGGTCCTGAAAATCATAGATCTGTGGAGTTTTACTATCAGTTGATAAATTTAAATTATCATCCAACGCCTTTTTCAACAGACTTACACCAGTCTTCCACGAGAACCAGACTTGATATTTTAAGGACCCTGGCTATAATGGAAACCATAATTTCCTAAAAGCGCTCCCCCACCCTCTAGAGGCTAATTTCCTAATAATATACTAACAGCCGAGCTCCTGGTATTTAAGGCCTGGATTAGCCGAGGCATTATCTTGCCCATTACTCAGGAGAGGAGCTCCTTGGGGGGTCTAGTCCGCGACATAATTCTCCAGGATCTGTGTGGTGGTGTAGCACCAATGAATAATAGAATATAATGCTGCATACGGAGATAGGGTAACTTTGCTTAGGACAACAGACGTCCAAGAAACTTGGTGGGGCTGGACTTTTTTAAATTCGTGGCGGTCCCATGAGATGAAAAACTTGACCCCCCCACCATGGTTAAAATAGGTTGGTCACCTCTAGATAATCCCTCACCCCCCATATGTCAGAAAGGACCTGGAAGGGGTTCATAAAAAAGTATTAAATGCTACGCATATTCGCGTGATAACAACAACAATTAAACATTGTTTATAATACCACGTTTCTCTGCAGATCTTTTAATAACCATGGGTACATTACAGGAAAGGGTTGTTTCCAGGTTCCAACGGTCTTCTTGGCGGTAGTTTCCTCCTAGGTCTTCGATCTACAATGTTCTTAATGGAAGAAGATAGGATCTTCTTTCATGCGTAAATAAAATCCTTATACTCTTTTTCAGTAAGGACGTTCATTCACGAGGTTCTTATTACTCTTGTTCATATTCCCTCAAAAGTAGAGCAAGACGTGACTATGCTCGACAGTTTATAGGCCACTACAAGTGGAACATAGGGGGTATATACCCTGGCCAAGGCAATGCACCTTGACTCTAAAACTCCCATATCCCGTGAGGAATTGTGAAACCCATAAGTCTAAGAGGACCTATTTCAAGTTATCTAATGGAGTTTTTATTGAACCTTGTACCCAATCAAATATCTTAGGGTATATTACTTACGCCATAAGTTTACCAGGAACCTTCAAAAGACCATATAATTCCTTTTAGTTGGAAAAATTAAGTAATGCGTAACTAGGAATTGGGGTAGTTCAAAAGAATAAAAAAAAGCTTAACTTATAATTCTTAAGTTGGATCTCCCGGTCCAATGGTTGGCTCATTTTAAGTATTGTGTGTTGATTATAATACAGATACGATGAAGAGAAGAAACAAATTATCAGGCAGAGCTAGACTCGAACCCAAACATGGGAGTATGGGGTCCTTTGCACTATCCACTGACCTTATTACCTCATAGTGACAAACCAAACGAAAAATATAAGATATGATCAATGAATCGCGTAAACCTTTTATCGAAGATAGAATTAATTATCATTCCAAGTAACTTCTATAGACCATTACAGAAAAGCAGCGGTTCTCACGGTTTGACATTACAACATCCCTCTTGCAGCAAAAACAGGGAAGGTCAGATAAGCCATCTCCGGTCCGTCAGCGCTGACAGGAGAAAACAATGAGATGGTGGAGGCATCCGTACCTGGGCCCACCGTGGTCACTTCGGCCAAGGACTCTCAGATAAAGGATCTTCTGCCTGCATCTCTTAAAGTTCTTCCTTATGCGATTGTGGCATTTGGAATGCTGATAAGGGAATAAACGCGGATGAATATTATGTATTTATAGCTAAATTGCTTTAAAATTATTCTCTGCATTAACGTGCAGATTTAGAAAAAAAATAATGAATTTTCTTGAGATCTAACTCAATCTGAAAAAGAAATTGACCACTATTTTGCCATAGATGAGAACAGTAGCTTTTCTTCAAAAATAGTATAAGGATCAATGCAATAATCCATAACAAGAGAGTCGTTCTGGAGACACGGGGATCTCAAAATATTTCGTAAAACTGTAGGAAAAAACTGAGAAAGGTGCGGCGGTTAAAACAAAACTTTTTCTGAGGCTTCCGTATTAAAATATTGGTTAAATATCCATATGTACAATGAGAGTTTTGGCCGAGAAAAACAAAAACAAATATCCATATGCGCTCATGTTAGCTCAACTGATATATGAATTGTACTATATCTAAAATAAAATAAGAATATTTTATTTATTACCAATAAAATAAAATAAAACTATTTTACCACTTCACGAATGTATTTTATTTTTATTATAACAAATATGTTTTTATCTTCATATTAGTTCTGCACACATTTACATTCACGTAGATAAAACCGTCTAGACCAATGAGAAAATATAGGAAGATATTGAGATCACGACCATTTCTAAAAAACCGTGGATGCATAAATTATCATGTAACAACCTCTTCCTTTCTCGTATACTCTCAACCGAAGCAATCAATCTGAAAGTATGGCCTCCTTATACTCCCTTCACTTTTGTTTGGAAGGAAGCTAGATCTAATCAACAGTTACAAAAGAGCTGTTAAATATATTTTTTTTAAAATCAAATTTCAAGACCATCGTTGAAACTCGAAAAATGTAACTGTTTAGTCAATTCCTTAATCTACGTGCTGTCGCCGAACCTATATGGAGCTATGAACGATATCTAAAGGATCCCGATGATGTCATTTGGAAATTATTTTTGCAAGATCAAATGAAAAAGTTTCAATTCATAACAGAAAAAAAAAATACGACAGGTGATGGCAGATACGTAACTAGCAGGAGAGGACATTGAGTCATCACCTTGGCAACTTTCAGTCTGCAGCAGCGTCGGACAAATTCGGCCTGGAGGGTTGTTTTTTATTTCGTAGCGGCCCCACGGAATGAAAACTTGACTCTCCTACTCTGCTGTTATAGGTTACTGGATACCTACCCTCTCCGTATATCAGATAGCGGATATGAAATTAAATATAAAAGAGGAGAAGATGGTTGGGGGTGCGGTCAATGAAAAACACAAATAAGTATGATTAACTTATTTGTGTTTTTCATTGACCGCACCCCCAACCATCTTCTCCTCATTTATCATCCACGATCAACTATCTCTCATAATTATAAATATAAAAAAGTTTGTTAAAACTAATTAATATAACTAAATCTCGTATTTTTCTTCAGCAATATTACGAGTCCTACAAATCTTGCGATATATATTTTTGTAAAAATAATAAAATTTTGATTTATTTATTTTCTCTAAAAATTAAACACTTTTTTGCCAAATTTAAACTTTCAACCTTTTTTTTATTTTTTACTTTAAAATTACCTTTCGACGTTTTAGAAAACAATGCAAGCCTATATATATATGGTGAAATAAGTTGGTTTTGAATCATGGAATAATTTCTACTAATTAGCTGTAGAGACTTAGGGTAGAGACTAGCGAGCTGTTTAATACATATTCATGTTTATGCAAGTTCCATTACCTAATCATTTATGAAAAAAAAATCGGTTGAGGGGGGTGCTTGAGAAAGTTTTTCTGTTAAAGTTAAAAACATACATTCCGCAGAGTAGAAATATTTAGATCAATGGGACCTCCACAAATTACAGCAAAAAAAAATCAATTTTCAGATACCCTAAAATGTTTCCTGTCGTTGTAAGTTGTAACCAGATTCCCCAAAACCCTAGCCTATTCACTGACCTGTCAATACAGAGATAGGGATTTTTTTTCCGAAGGGGATGAGATCTAATATTGAAGGACTGCGGCAGAAGGACTGCAGGTTCTCCCAAGAGGATGGTGAGGTCGTACGGCCCAATTTAGTAGCACTAAACCAGAATTAGGATTTAGTGCTACGACTATATTTCTTCTTTACTACAGCGATTGTTAGCAATGATTTGTAGAAGAAAACTTATCTGCAGTGTGAAAGTTTTATTAGTCATAAAATATTTCCAATATATATATCTTTTTTTTTATTTATTTTTACTCGTGGACCATACTTATATTATTAAAACAATTATATTCATGTTTTCTTTTAACAATCGTTAATGTAGGGACCTAATCTTGTGTAAAATATACACCTCAAACGCTTCAAAACTTATAGATATTGAATAATTTTAATTTTAACCGGAGGGAAAGGGCTGAGTAGACGATAGGATTTCCTCCGAACTATTTTCGTTTTTTGATAAAATGGGTACAAAATTTTAGATGGCGGTCTAATTTTGTATCCAAATAGACTATGACGTTGGATGTGGAGATTATAGAGGCCATTTGGAGCGTTTTTGGCAGTTTTGCTCTCTTTTTTACTAATTGGTCAAAATTGCTAATTTATAAAAGCATACTCCGTCCAGCGCTCCTCTACGGCACCTCCTTGTTTATCCCCCTCACTGATAATACAAAGCTCCATTTACAAAAGTTCTAAAATTCTAAGCTGCGGAAGATCGTCTAGAGCATGGAAGAAGGAGAAGCCGCCGGCTCATCACAAACTACTTGATATTCCAACGGTCCTGGACTTTATCAGGAGACATATTAAAACCAGTGCCACTACCAGCGCGGTGGCAAGAAGCAGCATTACATTATAGCCACTTAAATATTGTAACACATTGGTGTGCCCCATCACCAACTAATATAACATAATATAAACCTGGTTATATACCTCAAAAAATCGAAATCTTTATTAGTGTAATAAAATGAAACCCAGTTTTAGACAAAAACAAAATATTTACACAGCATACGTTAACCACCACAGTATAATTTCGAATTGGGACTTTGAAAAAAAATAGTAAATAAATTCTAAAAAAAAAAAGAAAGAAAATAATTAATTAAATTCTGTTTCGCTACAACCCATTCAAGTACTTTGTAAATTACTGTTATTAAACCAACGGTTGTGCAAGGAGGTGATTTGGTCAGAATGACCCTCGACCGCCAGATTTTTACCCAATAAAGGTTATCCAATTTATGAGGCTGGGTAGACCCTAGGAGGGCTCCAGAACCCACAGGAGTTGACTCACGGCTACAGTGTATCAGAAAACAATTTTCTGCCCAGCCGGATTCGAACTCGGGTCCTTGGAGTTAGAAGCCACGCCCTCCCCAATGAAAATAATATACCTAAGAAATAATGTAATTGAATTATGACAAAAAAAACAACCATAATAAATTGACTTATATAGAAAAAAAATAAAACAAACTGTAACAAAAATAAATAAATACAGAGTTTATAGCAGAATGTCTTGCATTAGTCTGGTCTTCGGTCTTCGAGATGAAGTTGGATTTCATACACTGTAATCACTGCATCTTTAACTAGGAATAGAATTTGGTACATTTTTTTAATGAATTAATTAATTGAATCTGATTGAAGTTCACGATGCAATTGAATATTTATAATAAACAAAGAACCATCTAAACAATAGTGTTTAAAAGCCACTTAGTACGTTGCTAATAGACATCGATGGTGCTTAGCTTGACAAATAATCAGAACGGGACTATTTTAGATAAAACACACAATAAGATATAATTATTAAATTTAATAATAATTATATATTATAGCTCAATCATGTATTGATTGGTATTATACTCTATACTGGTTAAAGCAAAATACTAACATTATTATTTATTTAGATTCAAGTCGTATATTGAGGACCTATGCAGCCTCCGAGTGGAAATGTCAAGATTAATCTATGGGGGCTACCGCGAAATAAGTAATAACTGTCCTAAGTGGGAATTGAATCCACAATCTGAAGCACTATGGGACCCTCGTTCAATATACTCAGCTATCAGGTCTTCTAAGAATATTTAACATTGTAACGAAATTGTACATATATTATTCTTTGAAATTTTTCATTTTAATTTATAAAAAAATAAACATTCCTAATCCCCAAGAATTGACCATATATTTTTCGAATAAAATATATAATATTTTCTATAGTAATAGAAGCATGCTTATGTTTATGCTTAAGTTCATTTTAACTTTTCTCAATTTAATTTAAACATTCTCTAAGGCAAAGTGATGAGTTCGGTAGAAGATGAGTAAACGGATTTTCATAGCTGTATTATATCAACCTGCTCTGTTATTAAACTCTTCCGGGCCCACAAACATTTTCATTTCTCCTAGGTCAACTATTTACCCTACATCCTTGGTTTATATATCTCATAAGGAAGTAATTAAAAATTAGAAAGTTTCAATAATAGTGTTATTAATCATTATTGTATAGCTATCTTCATGTTTTCTGGCTTCGAGTGGGAACTGCTTTAAGGGATTTGTACCATAAGTTGAATATTAGAAATAATATCGAAGGAATAGAACGAAATGTAGATGGGAAGATTGAATAAAATAATTTTAATTTAATAATAAAAAATATTTTAATTGACTTAGAGTTCACCACGAAATTTTCAGTTATTTTGTACTTTTTTGTTTTATTTCTATTTTTTTTATAATTACAATAATTTATTGAAAATATTTTTAATGCTTCTTAACTTTTACCTACAACAATTATTATATTTTATTTTCAGCTAGTTATATTTAATATAACATTATTATTGCATTACCTCTGCATATTTGAAACCTAGACAGGTTTTTTCGTATTAAGTTAGTATTTCTTATACTTTTTTTTTTCTGTACAGGAAGATTTATCTTTTATTTTATGCCAAAATAAAACTTATGACAACCCCCTCCGTATGCCTTCAGCCTATAAAAATTTTTTTAAGACATAATTGAAATTGCATCTCCAGAATTTTGATCGATTCAAAAGTGACATTGGATGGGCATGGGCGTAGGCAGTATTTCGCCAAGGGGGAGCAAACTCCAGCACATAATATTTTAACTACTTACTATGCGTAATTAGTAAATTGTTTTAACAACTTTATTGATATTTAAAAATTATCCAATTTTAAATATAATTTGCTCTAGCTTATACGAGATCTAAAAAAAGTGATTACCTTGAAAACGGGGGATGGATTAAGCAAATCAATAATTGTGTTTTATTTACATTAATTTTACTACAAGGCAATGAAATTTAGTATATATATGCTATTTATTACTTTTATTCTGCAAACAATTATTTTAAAAATGCAAATCCACTGTGCAAACGCTTACAAAGAGGTTAATGACGAAGCCTATTGTGAAGTCAAAAATCGTAGAGGGTCTAATGTGATGAGCTATTATTCAATTTATATGCAAATGTTTGGGTGCACGGTGAATGACTAATACCTCAACCCAGGGTTCTTAATGATCCGCTACTGGAGTCAACAGCTACTGGAAGCCTTCACTCCAGTGCGTGATCCCAAGGGCGAAAATTTTCTACAAGATTAGGAAAGAGAGCACTTCGAGACAAACTGAACCCAATTGAAAACTCGGAAAATCAAGGCTAATTTTGTTGGCACGAAGTTAGATCTGACTCGTTTCTCTTCGTGATCCTTAATTCAAGTGCTAGGGCATTCAAAGGAGAGCTAGATGTCAACTTACTTAATACACAATCGTTACAGGTTTTGAAGTAGGTAGAGGAAAATTTAAAACCGACATTGTTTAATAAAGAGGCTGAGAAATTAGTAGAATTAAATGAAAGCAGTTTTAGTTAATTGATTATTTTTGGGGTTCTAATGTTTAGGAAGTGAATGGTTTATTATTTCTCAGGGATCGGGATAGGAAAGAACCATGGAAATATTACCGTCGGACTACAGGAGGCACATGTAATAGTTTAGGTGATATTTACAAAAAATATATTAAGTGATACTAATTACTAAAAAGTTAAGTTTAAGTAAAAATAACTAATAAATAAATTTCATTTCATTCAGCTTTGGGAAATGGGGCTCCGTTGGTAAAAATAGGCTCCATGTGGAAGGTAAAAATATTAAATTAATATCTGATTATTAAAAAATTCATATTTGTTAAATAAAGCTAAATATAATGTAAATCATTATAAATATATAAATAAAAGTTGAAAGTTAGGAGATAAACTATTCTACTATTGAGTATTTTTTTTTCATACCCTCCTATAATGATTTTAGTGGGTATTACTATTGAGTATTTTTTTTTTTTTTTCTGACCTCCTAGAAAAAAATTAAAATAACAAATTAAATATATACAAAATAAAGGATGTATATAAGGGAATAGAATATACAAGGGTTTCTTTCATCACAATATCTAGAAAACATTAATAACTATTTAGCTTTTAACTTTCAATCTGTAGATATCTACTATTGAGTAGGATATAAATTTACAATTTCATAGAAAAAAAGTGATATGTTCTACGGGAATTACAGATGCTTCGTTCTAGGTAATTTTTACTTTACGGGTTACTACTGGGATTCTTTATTTGTTTAACAGAAATAGCTATACTTGGATATGGCTATAAAAAAAACCAGAATGTTGGATAAAGCAATTCGTTTATTAAATAAAAAGAATTCCTCAACATCGATTCAGGGATTATAAACAAGAGTAGACACTTTTATTTGATGGATTATAAATATTGATATTTGGGTTTTAGTCAAGGTGTGAATGGAGGAACGTGAGGTAAGGAATCCAGTAATATAGAATGGTTTATTATTTCTTAGGGATCGTGATAGGAAAGAACCATGGAAATATTACCGTCAGACTACAGTAGAGACATGTAATAGTTTGGAAGATATTTGCAAAAAATGTGTTATGAGGTACTAATTACTATAAAATAAAATAATTACAATTTCATAAGGGATGGAAAAATATGGTGAAAATCAATAGCTTTTTTTTTAAACGTTTAATTCAGTGTGAACTTCAAAGGGAATGAAACGAAACTTTGTTTACGCAATAGAAGTATTAAACTATCCCCAGAATATTTTCAGGAAATAGCAGTAAAATTAATACATCAAGTAAAATAGATTGGCCACATTAATTCCACTTCACCAAGTATGTCCAAAAAAAAGCAGTTCTTTCAATATAGTACACTAAACAAAGGTTATTTGGTGGAAGTAACTCCCTGAAAGACAAGGTTAAATTTTTTTATTAAATCATTGAGATAGTACAAGCTATACGTGAGGGAAGACAGGTTAATTTTTTCGAGTTCCTTTTGACATAATATTGATTTACTATAAGTATAGAAAACTACGTGTGAAATCTGAAACATCTCAGGAACTATTTGGCGTCCATATGAACTATTTTACTACTCAAATTGAAACTCCTCATAATGTACCATAAAATAGTTATGAAACCATAACCATAAAGTAGTTATTATCCTCGCAGGAAGAGCGGTTTCGAAGTTATTTGCCGAAATAAAGTCACAAAATGTCAGTTTTACGTTATTTGGACAATAATTTAGGTTTTCGGAAAATGCAGCTAGCGACCGATTTAACCAGAAAAGGGATCAAATTTTTCATAATTTATACTAATTAAATAATATTTAAAATCGATTTGCATACTGCAAAAATTTTCAGTTTTTTCGGATACTATTTAGTTATTTAGTTTATTATTTATTATAAGTTTTAACATGAAATATTAAACAAAAAATCCCAAGATAGCAGATTAAACAACGCTTTTTGTTCCTTAGATGTTTCTCGACTTTTAATATGCCTAAATTGCAACAACAAACCTAAAACATTCGTGCTCCATCTATTAGAGAATTTGAGGTTAAATTAAAATAAACTCAGCGATGTAAACTTTTACAATTATTTCTAAAAAAATTAAATGCTTGGACAATCTAATACTATAATTTAAATTAAGACATATTTGGTGTAGTGAATTATAGTTGTGTTTACTTTGATTCCACTTGATATTTTAATTTTAGCACTATTTCCTAAAAAATATTGAATGTTTGGGACACTCGAATACTTCCCAAATGTAAATAAAGTTTGGCTTTATCCATCCGATGTTCTCCCAAAGTAAAACGTAAAACCAAAATGCCACTGATATATACAAATTTTTTTTTTTTTCATTCCATATGGAATCGTAATACTTGTTATGTATAATAGTAAATATTTCCTTAACTATTACAAATATCTCCTGCGCTCTATATTTCCAATGTTCTTTTTCTAAGAAATAATAAACCATTCTAAACCACTAAATTCCTTAACTCACGTTCCTCTATTCACTCCTTTACTAGAACAAAAACGATCAATATTTATACTCCATCAAATAAAACTGTCTACTCTAGTTTAAAATCCCTGAATCGATGGTGAGGAATCCTTTTTATTTAATAAACGAATTCCTTTATCCAACATTCTCGTTTTTTTTTTTTTGTTTTTTTTTATAGCTATGCCCTAGTGCAGTTATTTCTGTTAAACAAATAAAGGATGCCAGAGTTTTCCCGTTAAGTGGAAATTCCTTACTATGAAGCAGTTATAATTAACGTGGAACATATTGAGGAAAATATCACTTTTCTCCAATGAACAATGTATTGAAATTGTAAATTTATATCCTAATCAACAGTAGAATGATTTATAAATTAACTATAATGTTTAAAATACAATAAATATAATGGTTTACATTATAGTTAATTTTGGGCCGCCCAGTTCAGTGGTTAAGACACAGTCTTATGTCTATTGGCGGTGCCGGTTCGAATCCCCAATCCGGAGCGTTGACTTTTTTTATGAGTGGCGGCCCCACAAAATGAAAAACTGACCCCCAACCTTGGTTAGGCAGTATAGGACTTGAATGGGAGTCTTGGCCGACAAAAAAACTTTATTTAACTAATTTCCTTACAATTGAAAATTATAGTTAATAACATATTATATTTTAATAATATATGTGGGTGGCAAAGCCTCAGTGTTTCCAAGGCAGAATGAAAATATAGTACAGTGATGCGAGTATGTGTCAAATTTATTTATTTTATTTTATACTTTTACATAAACTTAATTTCCTTTACCTTGGGAATAAATTATTCAATTATAGTAACTTTTTTTTCTGTTTTTCATGTTATTACTGTTAATATTTAATTTTTGTTTCCCATTTTTGTCAGCATACCTGGCATAAATGAATACAAAGAACTCCAATACTTATTGCCCTTGATTGTGATAGCTTATCTATAATCCTACAATAATTTAAATAAATTAATATTAATTAATGAAGCGTAGAGATGGAGTTAGCCCAAGAGCCCAACAGAAAATAAAAGTCAGTTGTAAGCGAATTTATTTTGAGGAATCTATATTTCAGGAACCATTCGACGTATAGACGTCTATTACTACTCGAATAAAAGCTAGTTTAATATGCCATAAAGTTGTTTATGAAGCATATCTTTGTAGTAGTATTTTTTATGATATGATTTTGCATTTTAAATATTGCCCGTACAACTAAAATTTACTATAGCAAATATCATGAAAACTACAACTCCTAAGAAAATAAGTACAATAAACTATTTTATACTACGTTTAACTAGATTTATTTGATTGCTGACAGAGATCTCTATACCAAATGATTCCTGAGATATATTATTTTATAAATCAAAATTTTTATCTGAACAACTAGAAATCAAAGTTTTGTGAATTTATTTTTATATTGAGAGTAGTTGTTTATTTTGAAACTAATACTCTTACTAAGATAAATATTGTAAACTACTGTATAGTACATTCAACTAGCGTTAATTTGAGTGCTAACAGACATCAATAAGTCTAATGATTCCTGAGATATATTTCTCCTAAAATTAATTAAAAACTACTGATTTTT
>NW_027109386.1:1276576-1282989 GCF_000696795.3 Halyomorpha halys
AGAGAGAGAGAGAGAGAGAGAGAGAGAGAGAGAGAGAGAGAGAGAGAAGGAATGGATGAAAGAAGATGAAGAACGAAGAATCACGGAAGGTCCAAGTTAGCTCTCTATACAAAATATCAATCCTCATGCTGCACGCATATCAGTTCCGTCGAACAAATTTCAATTAACAAATACGAAATTCTGATCTTAATTAACATAACTAATAGTCAGTCAAGATTTACTCTCTAATTACTGTCACTTAAAAATTAATTATATAACCTAATTCAAGGAAAGTGCGATTTTTAAAGCAATAACATAATAGATTTTTTCAATATGTTATTGATGTCTTACAGTGATGAGCAGTAGAGGAAACATGGTAAATGTCTTTCTATTAAGTGGCTCCCAATTAGAAATGTCGGACACTTGTTGATCTTTGTTCATGCCGAATGTTAGTTTCCCTCGTGAATTTGATAGCATGCAGAGTTGGCTGTTAATTGAGCATGATTAATCAAAGTTGAAGCTGTTTTTCGATTTTTTTTTTATTGCTATAAACAAATAAAATAAATTAAATTTCATTTATTTATTTTACTCATATAAAAAATTACATCCAATAATGGTTTGACCAGATGACAACATTTATCGGTCGGAGCCAGAATAACACATACAAATGATAGACATTAGCAAAATGTATTTATTATTATTACAATTTAGACTATTAGGGCCATGTGGAGGCTATATATTTCTTAAGCTAGATAAATGCAATATGAATTGATCTAAAGAGAAATAATTAATATTTTAATTAACAACTAGTAAAATGAATGAGATAAACCTGCAAATTTACGTTTAGTGAATTAATATAATAATGAAAATAAATTAAGATGATATAGAATATGATAAAAATAAGGATCCAATAATATCTATTACTAAGCACACACATACATTGCTAATCTAAATTGTAATATAAAAAATAAATTATGTGGAGTTAAGAGAAAATACAGGCAGATATGGTCATTTGTTTAATCAAAATCAATTATTGGGAATCATAGAAGTAAGAAAGTATCCAGTTAAATACTTCTTTTTTAATTTTAGTTTTTTTTAAATGGACTAAGTATTAAAAATAACAAAATTTTAATAAAAGGTGCAAGTGTAGTCTATACCCTGCCCCATTTTATAGTTTTAATCAATATTTTCTTATGTAAGTAATTATAATTTGATATAAATACTAGAAAAAATTTCATTCAGTTCCTTAAAGCTATTGATAAAAAATAACATCATAATTCACTATTTAACCTAGGTAACCTTTTATAACCAAATATCTTTACACAGGGAGGGAGGGATACACAGGCAGCTCTGTTGAAAAAAGTTATTATTATTAAATAAGCAGACAATGATTAAGTATTTTTCGAAGATTATTGATTGACCGTGTGTATAGATGAATGGAATTTGGTCCGGGTGCGGTCAAAAAAAAAAAAATAGTATAAATAAAAAATAGTATAATTCTACTATTTGAGTTGTTTTTTTTACCGCACCCGGACCATATTCCATTCATCGATTAAGTATTTTTATTTCACTATTTTATATGTCTGGCACCCAGGACTGCTATACAAGATCCATAAATTCCTATCCCCTACATACTCCCTCATTATCCGTTCTTATCTCTCTGATAGATTATTTCAAGTAAATCACTACAGCGCTTTTTCATCGTCTATTCCGTCAGTCTGCTGGAGTACCTCAGTGTAGTATCCTTGGTCTTATCCTTTATACAGTTTTTACAGCTGACATCCCAACCCATCCAAACACTATCCTCACCACGTATGCCGATGACACATGTCTATTGTCAGTGAACAATGATGCTTACATTTTATCTCAAACCCACAATCTCACATCACCACACTTAAATAATGGTGTCAAAACTGGAGGATTAAAATAAATTTCAACAAATCACATTTACCCTTCGTCGTAAATCCATGACTCTTGCCCCACAGTATCCTTTAATAATACCCCACTTATTCCTGTCGAACAGATTAGTACTTACGACTACATCTTGACAAACGACTGACATGGAATCCTCATACAAGACTGAAAAGACCGGAAACTGTTAGTCGATTACGACTATTACAACATTTACTAGACAAACGGTCTAAACTGTCAATCCATTACAAAAGAATGATCTACACGACTATTATAAGGCCATATCTGATAGACTATCCTGGACATACTGAGTTGAGCTTTGGGGCTCCACTAAACCATCAAATTCCTTCTGAATCCAATCCTTGCAGTCAAAACACCTTCGTAAAATCCATAATGCTCCATACTCTGTCACAAATCAAGTAATCCATCAGGACCTCAATGTCCTATATGTTGTCGGTTTGGCCAGAACTAGATACCAATCCTTCCATAATAAACTTCCCAACCACCCAAATCAACTTGTTTCTAACCTCGCTTCTCCTTCATTACCTAATAATCCTCCTAGGCGTCTGAAGAGAAGATGGCCTTGAGATATTTTCCTCTAGAAATGTTATTGGAGTTCTATCAGTGGGTAGATTCTCCACATGTTTGTATCATGTCACTGTGTCACCTATAGGAAATTGTTGAACTTGTTGTATATATTTTTATACACTTGTAAATAACAATAAATAAACTATTATATATCACATTAGGTTCGGTGCTTCTATTGATATTGCATCGTATATTGAGTCTAGTAGAAGAGATCATACTTACACTAGGATTTAAATTGAGCTGGAGAAGAATTCAAAATTTGCAATCACGGATAAATATCAGAGACTATAGTTATAATAAAATTCAATCAACGCATAATAATAATAAAATGTAAAAAACTGAAAAGATCTTGTCAGAATGAACAACGACGGACAAGATAGGAACAAATGAATACATTGATCATCCTGATACGATGAACGATTAAATACAAAACAAAAAAAAAACAGCATAAAATACCGCTTATACATAAATTATATATACTATGGTTACTATGATGACCAAGATATTGACATTGGGTATTATATGAGAAGATGGTTGTGAACAGTGTCGACAATAAAATTGTCGTGGATACGAGGTTTATTTATTAATGGTATATACATAATAATAAATAGAGTGGAAAAAGGGGTAAAATAAAAGATACAAATTGTGAATTATTTTTTTACGAAGGATAACTTAGTATATCTTAATATACTATATATATATATATATATATATATATATGTATGTATACTAATATATAATCTAGTAGAGTAAATGAAAAAAAGACAGGATAGATAGATAACCATACCTTTGTTGCAGATCTATCCTGTTTTATTTTTATTGTTACACTTAAGACAACTAACGCAACACCATGTAATTTTGATTTATATGACTGCTGCAATTCCTACCTTCGGACAACTCTATTATATAAACAACTGACATTTACTAATTATTACTTAAGCCACAACCTTACTAACTGATCGTGGAATACACGATTTTCGTTACATAACCAGTTTACACTTGCGCTGACTGCTCCAGGCACAGAGAAAGCTACTTCCAGACGGCGGCTATTTCCAGCAGCCGCTTGTGGTGGCTACTACTACCACTATCTGTTTACCCTGGAGAAGGTACTCCCTAAAACCGTGGCTCGAGGCCTAGATTCCTATCCGGTGTTTACAGATGCGGTGCCTGCTTTTAGAGGAACCTACTTAGCCTGATCAACAAGGCATATCTCACTCCAGTTAGAACAAAAATAGTCGAGAGGGGCCTAATGCTCCAAGTTCTCCTTCCCCCTCAGCCAGGCTAAAAGCCTTCGTGATAGAAGTGTTTGGTATACATTACATTGGGATAATTCGGCCAGGACTCTTAACGAAGGAATCACATCGATAAACAAGTGGAAAAAGAAACGGTAGAAACAACTGAGATTTCTGAAATGATTAGTCAGCAGTATATTTATTTATTTAAAAGGAAAAATGTCCAAAATAGATAATTAAATATAAAATCATGATAAATATAAAATAAAAAAATATATTAAACAATTATTTCAGAATAAACTGCAAACACATACATTGACTTTTTAATCTAAAGTCAATATATCCACTTTGAAAAGTTAAAATTATTATGTGATAGTCTCATATTTATAAATTAAATTTTAATTGAGAATGTTGGTTTACAACACCAATTTGAGAGGAGAAAATTTAAATTTAGAAATAAATTGAATAAGTCTTTGGTATATAATTTTGATTCGTTAAAAAAACTTAATTTTCAAAGGTGTAAATATTAACTTCGGATAGAAAATACCTCAATTAAATAAAGAATATATAAACTGTTGTAACTCCGGTATCATTTAAATTTATATAATTAAATTTCTCTGAGTGATCAAACTGTAATTGTATTTTATTGTTAAATTGATTCCGAATTTCTGATATTTTATTTATTAACAAAGTACTGGCTAGATTTATTAGATGTGTTACATATTGGTGTATAAATCTTACTATTTTTCCTGCTCAAAATGAAGTCCACTGAAGAACTCACTACAGTCATTCTCTGAGATTATAGTCACTATAGCTTTCTTCTTAATTTTTCTGGTAATATTTTATATTTAAACATATAAATTCTCAAAGGCTACTGATTAAAACATATATTTTCTATAATTAGTTTATTTTTTAAAAGAACATACTTAAAAGGTTATTTTAATATTATTATTACTTTATAAAAAATCTTTTCAGTTTTTTAAGACTGGTTATTATTGTTTAAATAAAATAAATACTAACCAATTAAGTCTCAAAACAATTTATATTTCTCTGTAAGTCCAACGTTTCGGCCAATTCACCCATCCTCCAGGACCCTCTTAAATAATAATTTACAACCAAATTAATTTAAAAAAAAAAACTTCATCCAGGCTATTCTGTTCAGGTCAATAATTTCAGTCCAAAATTATACCATTTTGTCAATTCTTCACATTAACATTAAAAATTTTAATCACAGCCAATCTACACTATTGTATTATATCGTATATAATATACGATATAATAGTGTAAATTGACTGTGATTAAAAGTTTTAATTAATTGTGAAGAATTGGCAAAATGGGGTAATTTTGGATTGAAATAATTGACCTGGGCAGAATAACTTGCATAAAGGTTTTTAAAATTGATGTGGTTCTAAATTTGTATTTAAGATTGACCTTGAGGATTGGAGGCCGAAACATAGGACTTATAAAGAAACGTAGATTGTTTTGAGACAAACGGGATATTTACTTTATTTAAACAATTATTATTTTTCATATGGTCAAAGTAGCGGTTCTGAAAATAGAAAATATACTAAAGAGCTATTGAATGAATGCAAACGTTTCGGAACACGTTAGTTTGCCTGCAAAGTAAATAAAAAGAAGCTGGAAAGATTACTTTAATAGCAATGACAAAAGACTAACGAGCAAGTCCTTAGCTACCTCAGGGATGCAAGGCTCTTTGTAAAGGGCTTACAGAGTAAGCTGAAAATTTAGTATTAATTAATTAGTCATCTTATTCAATTAATTAATTTTGGTTGATTAGGATTTACACTTTCACATATATCATTCTCTTTTAATAATTAATTGTTTTTGTCTTTATTAATTCACTCTTTATTTATTAAAAGTTAAGTAATAAGGTAAAGGGATTTTTACGAAATGTCCTGATTGACTATATTTCAATGTGGTGATGAAAATACTCCACAGTTAATTTTTTTTTGATTAACTAGTTAATTAGTTAAGTTTTCATCCATTCTGTTTAAAAATGATGAACTATTCTCTAAGAATCTATTATAGTAAATGACAATCGATTAACAGTCTCAGACCAATTCAGAACCCCTAATGTAGAACAAGTTTCAAGAGCTGAGATTTAGGGGTTAGAAATATTATGAGCCGTCCGTAGTTCAGATGGTTAGGTCTATGTCTATGGTTCTGAGATCTGCGGGCGGTGCCGGTTCGAATCCCGGCTTATCGCGTTGACTGGCGGCAACTTTTAGTTACGTAAGTGACGATCCCACAAAATGAAAAACATGATCCCACCATGGTTTGAATAGGTTGGTCACATATAGATAACTAGGCCAAACACCACCTTCGCTGTGCATTGCCTTCAAAGAATATATATATATCCACTTGCATACGATAACTTTTTATAAAAATAAAATTTTAGCAGTTGTAAAATCTTTGTGTTCACTTTGAATTTATGAGTTTTTGCGTTTTTTTTATGAGTTATTCTTTCAATATGTATTTTCTTGGTATAAACTTTACTCATTTGTCAATAAATTTCACAAAAACGGTAATAAAAATGACTTCAAAATCTATTTTATACCTCTAAATAATTTTTGTGATTTTATTTTCATTTTTATATATATATAATAATGATCTATGCGGTACAAATAGAGCAATGAATTATATCCCTCAACAGTAGTACTAGGGAAACAGTCGGGTCGATGG
>NW_027109386.1:1283039-1305281 GCF_000696795.3 Halyomorpha halys
ATATATATAAAACATCTAGCTTAAAACTACATTGACTCAAAAATTAACATCCCAATTTATGATAAATATATATTGCCACACATTACTTAGATGTTTCTTGCTTTTATCTGTAGAATACATAGACATAATAAGCCACGCCACTAAATGGGCATAGTTATAAGTTTTTGATTTAAGACAATTTCTATTGCTAAACTTTAAGCAGTAATACATTTAATTTATGATTAGAAGTTCAAACACATAAATGAAATACTTAGTTGCGTAGTTTTCTCTCAACAAACGTTTTTGAAGTTATTATTAATGCAACCAAATATAACTACGAAAATTGTACTCACAGGTTTTACACGCAAAGTAAGGTTTTTAGACAAATTGAAATAAAATGTTACAAATCAACATTTTCAACAAAATGTAACTCATTTCCTAACCATAATCATTTTGAAAATATAACTTTCCGTTTCGAAAGATAACTCTTCAAGTTTAAAATATAATAACCTGGTTACATAGCTTGAAAATTATTTCTCTCATACTGTTAATAAATAGTTTTGATAGACTATGAAATATGTCACAACAAAATCAAAATAATAACGTTAAAAATAGAAAACTTTAAAGGATAGATAACATTTTATTTATGTCATATATATATATATAATCTTTTCACCTACTTGAGACTGGTTTTTAATTGTTTAAATAAAATAATTTGTATTCCAGTTAAGTCTCAAAACACTCTTAATATTTCTATAAAAGTCCAACGTTTCGGCCAATTCGGCCATTCTCAATGACAATCTATTAAATAACAGCTTTTATTATAAATTAATTTTTAGCAAAAAATAATATTATTAATAAAATAGCATACCTTAATTATTAAATTACACCTCGCATCCAATAAATAAAAATTTTTTCCAGGCTATTTTTCCCAGGTCATTAATTTCAGTCAAATTACCCCACAAAACAATAAAACAATAGGAATCATGTAAATTTATCTTTAAGGTAGGAAAAGGAAAATTAATTAATTTAAGTTTTTTGTATTCCTCACCAAGGTCAGTAAGAAAGATAAGTTCAAGAGAATACAAATGAAAATATTTCAAACTTTAAAGTGGTCGCATTATAAAATTAAAAAAATTAATTAAGAAATTTTGATTAGCTTAGCATGATATCTTGAACTATTTCTTCAGAATTATTATTATTATAACACAGGTATGTTGTCTGGAACCAAAGTTTTATACATTATATTTAGTTGAAATAGTTATAACATTCTGTCTAATATGCCAAAAGTAAAATGGAAGTCAACATAAGCAATATTTACATAATTATACCTTCAACTTTGATGCTGATTTAAGTTATTTTTATATCTATTAGGATTCGAGGTTCTAAAAGAAGAGCTTTTAGATAAATGTAATAAAGCAAGGGGGGACTTTAATAAATTAAAAATATAAAATAAACAGATGAGCTTTGAAATCAAAAGTTAAAGTTACGTCCACCCTTGCTTCGGAGTAAACAGAGTAGTGTTCCAGAGCCAGAGCCGGTAATGAAATGAGAATCGCTGACTTCTAGTTAGAGTGCAATTAAGAAAAGCCACTTTGAAACTTAAAACTTTCAACAAAGCACAGACGGCTAAAGCCCCTTCATAATTAATCAAGCCCCGGGGACTTGGCTTTCAAAGAATGCCAGTTCCCGAACGGCATTCCCTCTATAATTCTGCCCCCTGCTCATCTTCCTCGTTCTAATGGAAGGAGTGTGCATACAGCCGTTATGCAACCGGGATCGTTGAATATTGGATGCTTAGTTGGGACGATAGGGGAAAGGAATGTTCGTTGGGATTATGTCTTAGTGGTTCTGCTTTGAACTTCCTGACGGACGGAAAACCAGGGGTAGTGGAAAATGTAATCCGAGGTTGATGTTGATGCTGTTATTGGATCATAACTTAATTCCTAAACGGTCACATACTAGAACTAGCTATGGTGTGTATGTACACAAATGTAAATGTATTAAATGATAAATTATTATTCGTCCTTTCTCCTATACTTTCAGTATATTAGGAAGTTATTGGCATATTTTTTTTTCAATAATAAATTAACAATTAAATAATAATAATAAAACTGATAGCACGAAGGACTTATAGAATAGTTTACACACCATATAGCGTTTGATTGTAAACGTCAATTAGCTATTGATTGACTAAGGGGTGATGCGTGTTAACGTACTTCCAATCTCCAATCCAAACATATGGCAAATGTACTCTGAACCTAAGGAGAACAAGGATGAATCCTAATTACTCTGACCAAACTCAACTCAAGCTTATTAATACATCCCTTCGAATTTCACAAACACACATATATGTTAAAATTTTTATTTAGTAAATAATGATAATGCTTGATTATAAATCTGGAATGTTAGATAAAAACACTTATATTTTCAAAAAATATCAACCCATCTAGAGTTAACAAACTAATATAATAAAAAAATACATGCAGCATAACCTGCAATGTAAATGTTTCGAGTGATGACTTTTCATTATTTTGTTTATAGTTATTATTTTATTATTGTTTTATGTTTCTTTCGTTGCGTTTATTTCTTATGTGTTTTTATTTACTTCAACCATATTGTTTTAATCAGTAGTAATTGATACAAGTAATGTCGTAATTGAAGACTATTAACACTTTATTTTAAAAATTGTATTTAACTATTTTTATATTTATTTTTAACACTATTGTTTACAACAAGAAAATATTTTTACTTTGTTTTCTTTTTCATTCAATTTTATATATCCACTTTCTTTACTTTTTTCTTACCTTTTACGGCTTATTTTTAATTTGGTTTTTCTTAAGCCAAATTGATTTTTTCTTGGTTTTATATATGTATTTCGTTAGTTATTATACATATATGTCAACAATTTAATATACAGTGTTTTTATAGCATCAGCATGTAGAAGTATTAATGACGCAATGCAAAAAATTCTTTCTTTTCCAGTTTTACTTTCTTGTTTTTTTAAAATATATTTCTTTAAATAATTTTCCATTGAAATATACATTTATTACTTACAGTATCAATTCTAATGCTATGATGAGATGCATATATGACTTTTGCATAGAGCATCCACAACTTATTTAAAATATACGCCTCTTCTGTAGTAAGCCATACATAGTACACATATACAATTATACTTACATAATTATTCTTTTTTTAACAAACTATATCTACTAATTGTAAGCAAATTAAATCCGTAAGTGCATGAAATAATAATTTCTACTACATATTAATCAAAGCTAAAATAACTATAAATGTCCAAATATTTTCCAAAATATAAACTTTTTTCCTTTACAGAATGTATATATATATTTTTTTCTCTGCAGATACTTAGCTATACGTTATGTGATTTCTCTAACAACCTGAGACAAACAGCAGCTACCAGAAGACATTAAGGAAACATGAACAAAGGCTTAGAGCGGACCGGGCAGAGAGGACGAGTTTGCTAATAGAATATGCAAAAGCAGTAATTGATTCAGGCAGGTCCGGTTCCGTGTAATTGTATACCGTGGATGTCAGTGCTGCACCATCTTAGGGGGGGGGGATGCAAATGCAACTCCTCCAAGAATACAACACTTCGCCCAAAAACACAACTATTTAACTGACTTATCGCTATATGTATTTTGGTCCCACAATCTGCAAATCACAAAAAAAATATTAGAAACATATATGATAAAGTAAGAGCACTATAACTCGAAACTCTCTATACTCGCCACAATTAAAGTAATAAGTAACTTAAAATTGAAAGCTAAATAGTTATTTGTGTTTTCTAGATATTGTAATAAAAGAAACCCTTGTATATTCTATTCCCTATGTGCTATTTACAGTTATCCTTCACACCCAGCTATACATATAGCATACCTCCTATATGTATGTAGCAAATACCCACTAAAATCTTGACAGGAGGAGGAAAAAATAAAAAAATAAAATTGAAACAGGAAAACAAAACTGACATTGCAGACGATTCAATATTCGAGTTAGTACTTTACTCGCCATAGCGACATAGTAGTTTTGTCGCTGGAAAAGCAAATCTCGTAAAATTCTAAATAGTTTTCAGTCACCTTGATATCTCTCAATCAGCGAAAAATTTGAATAATAAAAATACACACACACACTAGCTCTTTTTCTTCTAATATTAAAACTTTAGTGATAAAAATAAGTCATTTAATGGAAGTATATTGTAATGATTAAGTAAGAGATTTACTTCAATCAGGCATTTATTATTATTATTTTGTAATTAAAACAAAAACTAAACTAAGATTGGATTCAATTTTTATTCACAAACAAAAAACAAGATCGAAATTCGAATTTCCTGCTGGTATTCTGAAGAATGAACGGTAACATGCCTACTTATTTTATACTAGCATGCTAAATAAAGTAAAATCGAACTATACAATTTGAAATTACTTTTCGATTATGCCAGAAGTAAACTGTTATGGCAAATCATTTTTTTTTCTTGAAAAAATATGTTTCCCACTTCCCTATTACACACAAATTATCTGCCATCAGAGAATGCTTAAGAGTACGAACACTGAAAATCTTAAACTTAATAGTTTATTATTTCCGATTAAACTTTAAAGAACTATTTTGAATGTAATAATGTAGTAAGCATTATCTAGAGATGTAATTCCAATGAGACATTACAATTTATTTGTTCATAGTAGTATTATATTAGAAACAATGAAATGATCAGGATTCTTTACGAATTGTGGGTTTCCCAATTTCAGATAGGATAATAAACTAAACCAAAATATAGGTGTATGATAATCAGTATGTGATGGATTGTAGGAAGACAGTCCGGTTGGTGGTCAAAAAAGATTTAAAAAAATACCAGAAATGGTGTTTATTATTAACTTATGCCCTTATTCCCAGAACTTCATTAGGGCTAAACTTCAAGTAGTGCGAAACTTCGATTGCAAATACATAGTTGTTCTGCTATTTTTGTACCTTTATTTACAATCACCCATACCATCTTCATAGAAATTTTAATTTCACTTGGATAGACAAAGTAATGTGAAATATATTTATTGGTTTTAAAGTGATTCCAGACGGTGGAGAGGGCTCTTCTAATTAAGGTAGTAAAGGTGTAACTTTCTGCGGTGAACTGTCCGTGCTGGGAAGAGGGATTGGAATCGGAGTCTGTAAATCCACCAAGACTCCAAACTACTCCGTTACTCCCCCTTACCCCTATTTCAAGTTTAATTGTAAAATAATTAAAAATACCAACATACATAAACTATATTAAACTACTTAAAATTGGTAGAGAAATTCTCCAAATGTTTATATTTATAATCTTAACTGCAAAAACTGTTAAGAAAAAATTGCTTTTGAGATTTTTCATAACACAGAACTTTTCTAGAGCAAATGTTTAACGAAAAGAAGTTCAGTGCTACCTGAAGATGTAGTTCAGAGCATAACTCACCCGGGTAAAATTAACCGATAAAAAATTAATTTGGCACTCAAAATAAATAAATAAATACAACTTTATGGAAGTATTCATCAAAATTTATCCTTCTTGGAGCTTTTTTTCTACAAATTTATTAACCAAATTTACACTCAAAAATCATAGATTAAAGACATACATTACTTTTAAAACAATTTTGACGAGCGTCTAATTAAAGAATCTTATAATAAATTCTAAAAAGTTTTAAAGGAAATAAAGAAACTTAAAAAAAAAAGAAATGTCAAAAAAAGGCAGAAATACAGTTTATAGCAATAATAAAATGCCATTTAATGTAAAACTTGTTTATTCATTAAAACAAGGGATGATCAAAACGAACCCCTATCTATGATCAGAATACACGAAGGGAAGATAGACCCGCTATCCTCCTATCCTCTCCTATCTTTACCATCTGGAGATGGGTCTTGGCCTCATTGAGATCGCGGAACTCCTTCGATCTTCTCTGACAACAGTGATCAGTCTTGTCTTCAGTCAGTCTTATCTAGCTTCCAGCTCAACTATAATCGATGTGGAGAGATTCTTCCATTCAGTTAGGAAGTTATTTTTAGTCATTGTAATTATTTTTAAATTAAAACTTGAAATAAATAAAATACAATTTGGGCGTATGTATAACTTTGATTACTATGTAGGTTAAATTATGTATTTTTTAAAGTCATTGGATGTTTAAAATATAAACATATTTTTAAACTATTAAGTATTTTTTAAAAACTATGTATAAGTAGAACGGATTTATTTTATTAATAATTAGAAGGTATAATTCGTTTAAAAAAGAATAATGGTAGATGACTTATGAAATATATATTACATAAACATTATCTTATAGAAGAGGTATATAATTTTAACAAATTTTGCAGGCTCTATGCAAAATTCAGAATATATACCTCATTTCATTAAGATAGATCCATGTAGGTAATAAATTCATATTACAAACGAAAATCATTTACACATATAAATCTAAAAAAAAAAGACAAAATAAAAAAGAATTAAAAAACAAACAAACAAGAATATAAAACTATGAATTAAGAATTGTTCACATTGTTTATACAATTTATACATTTATGCAGCTAAAATATTTGATTTAAAAATGTAAATCACAAAAGACGTCTGGCCTAAAGCTTTGGAAGCCATTGTCAAAGGCACTAGAACAGTTTAAAAAACAACAAAGGCAATTTTAGAAGAGAGGAAGATTTGGTAAGGACACTATTTTCGCCTAGGCCCCAGCTGGAACAGTCACTGATATATCTCCCCACCAGATAGCTCTCGGGTCATGCTTCTTTTCTGCTCGACAGACTGGCCAACCTACCGTAGCTAATCCTCTCAAAACATTAATTCTCCGGAGGCCATTACCGGAGTCGGTATCGCGGCCATCTTCCCCTCCCCCACCACCCGTCCTTTATTACCTCTTAAATTATCATCCCAATCACTTGCGGAAGATATTGTTTCACGATTGAAGGATAAAGGGAACATATTAGGTCGAATTCACTTATTTACAGATGGAACTAAGAGATACAATAAAACAATAAGCTGAACAGTGACCCATCTTAAGGAATTTAACTTATAACCGAAACTCTAACAAGTACAAAAAATTGAACAATGTTGTCTATTTCCTTTTCCTGTTCCCGTTAAGTATGTAATGGGAGAATTCAGTCAGGCATTGTAGCTCCGAAAGAATAATCTACGTCTAAAATTTAATTACAACACTTGGCAACCAAAGGAACTAATAATTTGTAAGGTTAAGTGGGAATTGCAATGCATATCGTCTCCCGGAGAATGTATAAGACTTACCGCAATTTTTATTTCGTATCATTTTGTACCAACTCCGAATGAATTTTTTTTTTAACGTTTTGAAACAGCTTTCATTTTTTATTCTCCCCCAAACTATGGTAGGTAGAATCATTAATTTCGACTAGTATTTATAGTTTTAATTTAAGTAATAAGTTCCTTTAAATTCTCACACTCTTAGACTAAAAATGTGAGTATATTAGACCCATAATAACTATGGCTATGGCAATGTCAGATAACGACGAAATCAACTTCAGAGCGTATATATTGTGTGGGATCTCTAAGATCGCTAGATGCCAGCCTTAATGGTCAAAGAGTAGACCTTTGTGCCAAAACTCCACTAACCTGGATGAATCGTGTAAGCTATACAGATATAAATTAATAACTAATAGTTTATTTAATTTATTGCCTACTGCAGGCATTAAGAAAATTGTTTCATCACAAATAAAACACTGAAACCTAAAGAACATTTTAGCGTCCAATAATGACAGTGATCAAGTTCTTGAATTTTATTTTATCTACAAACGTATTTTTTTTTTTTTTATTTAACGTTAAATACTACAATTAGATTAAATTATCATAACTGTAGACATTGGGAGTGGCAGTAAAAAAAAAAAGACCAATATAACAATAAAAGAGCTTATTTAAAAAAAAAAAAAAACGAATGTTATCATTCCGTTTAACTTTCCTCTCACACCATTAGTCTGATTGCTGCCAGTGTCTTTTTTATGAATAAAAAAAAATTAAATATTTTTTACTAAGTGTATTTCTCATGTTAGCACCACCACAAAATTGAATAAGAAAAAAAGATGTATACTTTACTGTTAAAGAACTACATAATATACTTTCTTATCAGAAGTTAATAGTTCAGTTATTTTTAAAAATTACTATGGCAATATCTGACCTTAAATAAGTTAAATTTTTATTAGAACTGTTGATTTATAAGAAATATTTGATACGGGATACTTTTAATTTTTGAACAATCTAAATGAGTTTTTAGTGTACAATCTTAATTTATTAATAAAATCTTATTTTTCAATGGATAAATCGATGTATTATTAACTTGTATGGAGATAAACACCTTCAACCCCTTTTGAATATGTTGGTGATTAATACGAATAGACTGTATTGCAATAGAAAAAAATATTTAAAAATGGAGAGAAAGAAAAATGATGGCGAGGTGGCTGATGGAAGGTGAAGTTGAAAGGAAAAAATTAACTTACTGTGTTGTAGGCTTATCATAGGTGATATGGAAAATCATCTCTTCCATCTTTCCGTTGCCGGGAAACAGCCTATGAAGTGACTACTCATTTAGGATGAAGGTGAGAATTTTCAGACAAACATCGATAGCAATAATCTGGACCCAGATGGCTACTATTATTAATAGCTACTATAGAACCACTTGATGATTCTAGTAATTGCTACACATACTAAAATAAAAAATGGGGTCGCAATCAAATCAAAAGCTGTCAAAAAATCATTAGCTCCTGACCGAGAAGAATTTGGCTTGGCGAGCGGCTTTGGAATTGAATTGTGAATGAAACAAAGACTGGAAGGGGTGATTGGGCACCTCCTATTAGGCACCCCTCTCGTCTATAGCTCTCAGTACTCCAGGCACGTCCTCCGGAGTCTCTACCCGAAACGCAGTTTTTTTTTTCAGCGTAGCTCCGTCAAATCAGAAGTCTTCCCTCTCGAGCTTAGAATTGTGATCGAAGTCTCACCAGTTCCACACAATCACGTTATGACTGAATGCCATTTTGTCACTCGAGATAATGTCAAAGAATGCACGCATTTCTGAAAATCAACCCAAAATAGTGGGCTGGAAACGAAACAGTACATAAAAAAAACTAATAAAATTCATACCAAAATGAAAAATATAAAATGAATTAGCTAATAATTCCATATCGCATCCTAGCAAAGAAATTATGGTATATCGAATTGAATTAAATTCTGCTTCGAATGAGTTATTACGATTTATTTATTCGAACAAACAGTATGTCGTAAGCCGAAAAGCATTAGAAACTAAAAAACCAAGATTATTTATATTTTACCAAAAAATGAAATAAAGTACTATATATAGACATAATATGGTGAAAATGTGGAGTCATTTACAAAAATTACTTTATTTAACTTCTACAAAAAATATGAAATAAATAATGAGACTAAGTCTACTGGTGCGTTCGACTGACTAAGTACAATAGACCGTGAAAGGATATTTCAGTTCGTACTGTAGTATTGGGGGCAGGGAACTAGGAAATCGGGTTTATTTGGCATGCTGTGATCTATCAATAGTATCACGCCATAGTATCGAAAGCAGAATAGTTTGGTTGCTGAAGTCTGTCGAATTTGTCTCAAACCACAACAACCTCTGTTTAGTTTTTGATTATGGGGAAATCAAAGTAGGATAGTTTTTCAGCTGAGGTTTGAAGAACCGGCCGAAATATTTACAATATTGGGAAATAGTATTGATTACAGGGACGCCGGTCGTTGGTTTCAAGCAAAAGATAAAATTTAATGTCTCAAATACTTAAGGAAATGCTTTGTTAACTCTTCTCCGCATAAAAAAAAGTTAACTATTCTCAGTTATAGACGGTTCGATATGCTTTGGCCCTTGCATCAATCCCTACAGATACATGGGTATTCACAGGAGAGGTACCATAAGAATGGGAACTTGGAACCTATATCTAGCTTTACAATAGTTACTTATGCTATCAAAAAGATTCAACAAATGGTTCCCTAATAAATATAACACCAATAAGCGTTAACAGTAATACAACATTTCAATATAATCCTTCAATAGATCCAAACTACATTTGTTTTTGATCTTATAATAGTATTAATAATAGCAAATTCTTATTAATTCTGGGAAGAATCCCTTTAATTAAAAATTTTCATTGTATACTATAGGGTGTTTTTTTAAGCCCGATAGAACTTGAAATTGTAAAAAATAACACAAAAAATTAAATTGTAATCAAAAATTTTTTTTTTCGAAAGATCAATACGTGACATTAACATTTGAAAATGATTTCGGGCATATGGGCACCGCGGCTGTTCTTGACGAAGCGCATTCTGGACGTCCAATTTTGGGCCACTTTTTCGAGCACTGCTGGCCGTATGTCACGAATAACACGAACAATGCTGGCCTCCAAGGCGTCAATTGTTGCTGGTTTATCAGCATAAACCAGTGACTTCACGTAGCCCCACAGGAAATAATCGAGAGGTGTCAAATCGCACGACCATATGCGGCAATTTTGCTTATTAACAAACCCGTTAAGCCAAAAATGCGCCTCATCGCTGAACACAATTTTACAGAATGCACTTCGTCAAGAACAGCCGCGGTGCCCATATGCCCGAAATCATTTTCAAATGTTAATGTCACGTATTGATCTTTCGAATAAAAAAAAAATTTTGATTACAATTTAATTTTTTGTGTTATTTTTTACAATTTCAAGTTCTATCGGGCTTAAAAAAAAACCTATATATTGATATTTGAAACATTAGTAAGCAAATTTAAAAAACGTAATTATTATACCTTAAAAGTTTGACCACATTAATAATCAAGATGATCAGAGGCAGTTGAAATTAACAGTAAAAGTTTTAAAAAACTACTTATTGAATTCTGACGTATCGGTTCACATATGTAAATCTTCTACAGGATCGAAAGAATAAGACAGAATAAAGATAAAAATCATTGAATTATATAAATAAATAAAATGAAGTAATATTGTTTATATAAAATAATGAAGCTCGTATGTACGAACTTAATATTGAAATGAACAGCAAAAATATCAATTGTTGCGATTCAGTTATAATGTATATAAACTGTATTCTATTTGTTTCTATTTATTTAGGTATTTTCTTTTTATAATTTATCTAATTTTATTATTTTTTCCGTATACGGCACCATCCGTATCGGCATTAATGTAGGCCGAAAGGTTAGCACTCAAAAAAAATTTTTATACAAGATTCATTTTCCATTTCAAAAAAAAAAACACAATTTCGCATTATTTGTACCCATTATGAATCATCTACTCAATTTAAAATCGAATTAAGACAGGGAATAATGTAATAAATGACTAAGATGTTCCGGGCACACTTTGTGAACTTGTTTCCTCGAGATTAAGCACAACATTCTTCGCGTAGTTGAAGTTCCTCGACCAGGAAACAACTTATAATGGGATTTCATAGCGGTTCGAAAGCTGCTTTCAATACAAAAGTTTCTAACATAAGGGTAACCCATTTGGTGATCCTTTATCCATTTAAGAAATATGTTTTAGTAATAATTTTAAGGTTAAAATAATTATATATTACATATTATCATTCAAACATTAATTATTTTTGCGAGACAACATTTTTTTCTGGAATTCGAAATATTTCGCGATTACAATACTTTCTCATACTACATATAGGCATTTTCTTGCTCTAAATATAGCAATGAATAATGATAATAAGATACCGCAGTAAATTAGAAAATATCTTATCGATTGCCAATTAAATTGCTGAGAAACGCATTGAAGAGTTTACTATCACTTCAATTCAAAACTTCAAAATAATTTTAATATCAACAATCTATTTATAATTATTATTATTCATATCTTAATTAAGTTTGGAATCTAAAACTAACCCTAACCATTCATGAACAAAATACAAAGAAAAATAAAAAAATTTAATTAGCAATGCTTCAATACACCTTCATTTAATTGTCTGTAGATTTATCCAGGTTACCAGTTATTTAACAAACAGTGTAATTTTGAATACATCGAATGCTAATGAGCTAATTAATTAAAATAATAGTACAGTATATGTGGAAGTTTGAATAACATTGTGGAGTTTAATCAATCATTGATGAAACAGGAGATAATGAACTGTATTTACCCGCACCAACTTTGTTTAAAATATATACAACTTGTAACAGGATCATCAGTCATAGGTCAGGAGATGAATCGAAACCTCATTGGCAACAGATAATTTGAAATAGACTACGGACCGATTCCGTTACTATCAGAAAGTAAGTGATCACTCAAAAACTATACAACGTAGTTGCGTTCCGATTGTATCATCGTAAACTAGATAAGATTCCGTTTATAAAATATAGTCTGTGTAAAATAAACCTATTATAAATGAACCTACAGAAAGACTAATTGCCGAAAATCTTATATGTTTTATAAGTCATAATTTCCTTGAGAACGTGCGAATAGAAAAATAAGCCAGAGGTACCAAAGTTCCTCTACTGTCAACCTGACCAGTTCATAAAACAAGGTATAAAAAAACCCATTACTAATAATATCAAAAAAAACTTTAACAGAGAACTCAAGGAAGAAGACATTTTAATTTTTTTTTTTAATACTTAGTATCAACGTTTCACATCCAAAAAATAATAATTCCAAATAAAAAAATGATGTTTTCTGAAAATTTGGCTAACTATACCCACATGATAAATCCGATATAAGCGAACAATATATATGAAGTTTTAAACTTTGATCAACAATTGACACGGCCCTTATTTTATTTAATTTTGAAAAAGATGTAAATTGATTTAAATATCGAAGTTTTACTATGATCCTTTTCTTGAGTATATGTTAATTGCCTGTTAATGTTTGTATGAGAAACGTTATAATGTAATAGAGTATATCTCAAATCAATAATAATTATTTTTCTGTATTGTCTCGTATTCAATAAAAAAAAAACAAAAAAAAACAATGAATAATTAAATATTTAAAAGAACAAATTATCGAAATTTCTGTTTCCACACTACCAAATACAGGGAACGTTTATATTCATGTTGGGAATAAAATAAATGTATGCCCTAAAAATCAAAAATGGTTACTTGCGTATTACGCTAATAATAATTATTTGATTTTATAGCTTTTTAACCTTTTTATTTGTGTTTTAACTTATTCATTAATTTAACTAACTTATTCCTTTTTAACTCTATACATTAGTTTTTAAAATTATTTATTAGTTTTTTATTAAATTTTGATCTTCAGCTGTGACTGTTGTGTTTTTAATTTATTTTCATATTACTATCTAATGATAAATTATATTAATTAGTTAGACAGGTCAAACGTGGTTTGCGGATCACTGGTGGAGGGAGGTATGGGAGCGTGAATTAGGGAGAATAGAATTCCCATTTAAATGTTGCTTCTTTTTTTTTTTTTTTTTTTTTTAATGGATTGGCAAAGAATGTCAAATGGAATAAAATTATTAAATAGGGAAAATAATTAAAATATATTGTATTTCGTGTATAGACGATTAACTAATATTGATTGTAAAAGGATAGGGTAGATAAAAAATTGTTCTTTTATCATGATATGTAGTGTATGTCCCACCATAGATTGGTATGCTGTGTTTTGTATCAACCTAATGTATTTGGGCAGCATGGCTAAAAGATGCATGCTAGATAAGCATTCTCTCTTATCTAGTAGATATATCTATGATTCAACAACGCCTCATCCTGTTGATGCAATAATTAACCTTAAAATCTAAGTAATTACATACCCAAATGAAATTTCCAGACAAGAAAATTCAAAGAAGAAAATAAAAGGATATAAAAAAGAGAAGAAAGAAACAGTGCGGCAAAGCGGAAACCATGCTAACCTATTTACTTAGTGGACTTTTAACAACATAGAGTTTAATCAAAAATCAATTTAGATCTAATATACTCCTGTCGAACACATCCAATACCTTGGACTACATCTGGACAAACGATTAACCTAGAATCCTCACACAAGATTGAAAAGACAGGAAACTGCACGTCGATTTCGACTATTACAGCACTTACTAGACAAACGGTCAAAACTTCCAACTCATTACAAGAGATTGATCAACCTGGCTGTAATAAGGCCAATCTGGACATAAGGAGTTGAGCTTTGGGGCTCCACTAAACCTTCTAATTCTTCTCGTATCCAATCCTTACAATCCAAAATCCTTCGTAAAATCCTCAATGCTCCTTACTTTGTTACAAATAAAATCATACATAAAGATCTTAATGTTCCCTATGTAACCGATCTAGTCCGAAACAACTATCACTCCTTCCATTATAAACTCCCTAACCACTCAAACCCCCTACTTACTAACTTTGCATCCTCTTCCATTCCTGACTATCCTCCGAGGCGCCTGAAAAGAAGACGGCCACGAGACCTGCTAATGTAAAATGTCATTAGAGTGCTACCAATGGGTAGTTTCTCAACATGCCTGTAACACTCCATTTTAACTCAGATCAAATTTACCGAATGTATTATATAATATACAGTTGTAGATTTAAATAAAGATATAAAAAAAATCTAATACAGCGATTTTCTTTAGATAATGCTTGGCATTATGAGCAGATGTAAGTACATCAGTATGCTACCTGAATACTAGTAATTTAATGCTCGAAGAAACATCAACTCAACTGAAGACGATCTCACACGAAACCTACAAGTTAGCGACAGGAGGGGAACTGTTCAGATTTATCGAACCGCGAATAATAATCACAGTTCCAGCCGCGAAGTTGGTTGGAGCAGTGGCAAGACGAACTGAGACAAGGCACGCATGATTAATATCTTCCAGTTTAACTGCAAGTATGAATGGGCGCTGCCAAGAATACAGTTCCGAAGTTTCAATTCGAACAGTAACTAAGCCCACAAGAGGGCGTCAGTAAGTAAAAGTCATCCGGCCGGCTACTTTTGCTGGATTGTCCAGAGATTTCTCTCGAGAGTTGAACATCTTGGGTTCACTCGTGCATGAGAAGGAACTGACATCCAACTTTCTTTATCGTAACAAAGGAGATTTTTAAATCATTTAAACCTCATTATTTTTATTATTCCACATTTAAATATTTATGCTTATTATACTTCAGATAGACAAATATACAGAAAAATATTTATTAAAAAAAAAAAAAAATGAACTGTAAATTTGTCTGATCTATTAAAGACCAGTAAAATTAGACCAGGTGAGGATCGGTGATAGAAATAAGAATTGGAAAGCAGGAGATGGTTTTGAACACGTCATTTGACTTCAAATGTTTGCGCGTTGATGACCTCAGTTTAATTAAAGCTGTTAAAGCCCCAGATAACAACAACAACAACAACTTCAAATGCTAATATTTCATGGCCCTTCGACTCTTCCACATGTTATAGGAATAAAAAAAGAATAAATTAAAAAAAAAATCTAATTTTTTAGGATTTACTGGTTGTATTTTTTTATACAGTTGTAAATATCAACAACTAAATAAAATAAAAAAAAAAAATTTTTAGGTATTGAACTTCAAAATGGTACTTCCGAGGCGAATCCTTCTATTTTAAACATCAATAACATTAAATTCTGCCTAATTTTTTAGGATTTACTGGTTGTATTTTTTTATACAGTTGTAAATATCAACAAATAAATAAAATAAAAATAAAATGTTTTTAGGTATTGAACTTCAAAATGGTACTTCCGAGGCGAATCCTTCTATTTTAAACATTAATAACATTAAATTCTGCCTCAAGTAAGTGCTGACTTTAGAAATTTGGTCACAATCGACGGTTCAAAATATATAAACATATATATAAACTAATAGAAACACAAAAACGTAATACGCTCAGCAAGTACGTGGGAATGTTAGCCTATCAGATACAATTGTACATCTCAAGTAATTAACTGTTAAGTAACCAGTGGTTGGTAGACTGAATTAAAACTCATTAAAACAGTTTAAGGTAATTAATTTATGAGTTAATTATTTGAGATGTACAATTGTAACTGACAGACAAGTTTTTCCACATACTGCTCAGTGTATCAGGAATAAAATGAGTTTTGTATTTATTAAATACACTTAATTAAGTAGTTGGTTTTAATTTAATACATTATAATAATTAATTGTAAACCGTAATCAGCCAATAATTAAAAAGGTACTACGACAATAAATACACCGATTATTATTACAGTAGTAAATAAACTGTCGAGCCATTAAGGTACTATATACTGTTTACGACACTGAAAATATTTCAAGCCATTGGCGGAAGTAGGGCACTTACAAGGGAGGACAGATTAAATCGATAAATATTTCCCTATATCCAATTTCGATTTTCGATTGGCGATATAGAGAGGGGTTGGGGGAAGTTGTTTACTGCAATAAAGGTCGGCTAAACAATTTATAGGCCCAAAATAAGGCGGTATTGAGCCCGTTGATAAAATATTCACGTTGTGGGCAGTTTGTCTTCCTTGGGCCCGAGAACACTGTCCCAATGCTTCAATTTGTCCCCCGTTCCCAATATGTCTGTCCCCAATAGTGTGTTTACCCCGATGGGAGTACTGATGTAGAACCTAGCTACTTGTTAAGGCAGATATTTAGGTGTAATGATACTTCATTCTTAAATAATTAATACACAAATAAAAAAAAAAGATTATATTTTAACAATTAAATTTTTATTTATTTATTTCATCGTCTCATTTTCACACATCTTAAAATCTTCATTTCTGTTTTAAAATGAAAAAAACTAAAACACACTTTGAGTAGATCGGGGGTTCGGTCGCAAAAATGAAGGAAAAAATTATTTAATTGTGCCGACGTTTCGACCTGAATTTCAGGACTTCAACAGTCAGGGCTAAACAACAAAACGAGATAACAGCCTCAATTCGGAGACCGAAAAAATATATATAAAGAAAATAATAATATACAACTTGAAATATACATAACAATAAATAAAGTAGATAGTAGTTGATTGATACTAATAGAAGATGACTTACAATAATGATAAATATAATGCCTATTAATATATTTAATATCAACAAATATATTATGATATTATTGTTTATTGTATTTTTTTCTGACCGTACCCCGACCATCTTCTCCTCAGACTACTCTACGGTAGACTATTATCACTTCATTATAAAAACATACAACTTCAAATTAAATTTTTTTCTTCTAGACAGCTTCTAGAGTATACTATGACCCCTTATTAGCTTCCACAACCAATATTTTTTTAAAATAATTAATCTAAAAATTTATTACAAAGAATTAGGTCAAATTTTAATTATTATTAGAAAAAACATTCTAATAAACAAAGTAATGTTTTGGACAAGATTTTGTTTACTTATTTAATTTGTCCCATAGTTATTGATTGTCTAATGTTTTTAAAAATTTAACAAAAGTATTGGCAAAAGCAAAATGTCAAAAAAGAGAAGAAGGAATAAGACCTAACACGCTTGAACTCCAGTAAAATACTAGCTTTATTTTCCTTTTATTTTATTTTATTTATTTTTTTTTCGAACCCTCTAAAACAAAAATAAAAAATGAATTAGCAAGTGCATTACTGTGAAAAAGAAAAGTAATTCGTGTTGTGTCTTACCTTTTACTACCTTTGGTATTTTAAGGTTACCTGTTATGTTTAATATCATATATGAGCTATCCATTCTAAAAGGAGCTATTTTAAGTCAGGAGGTGAGGGCTAGCTTTATTGTGTTCGCTACATTTCTTATATACCTTCGATCAGCTGATCCCCTCAGTCAGCTGACATGTAAATAACAGCTGACTCAGACCGTAACTTATATATATGGATTAGAAACCAAAATTTTAATTTTTACTTACAAAGGTTGCTTTCATATTAACTTCAACTTTTCCTAACTCGAAAACAATACGTCTGACAGTAAAAATAGTCTCTCTTATCATAATTAAAGTCAACAAAATGTTCAACAATGTGAAGACAAAATAACTCCAAAAAGTTGAAAATTTATAATTTCGTAATATGTAGCAAATATATTCGTTGAATGAGAAATGCCATACAGAAATAATTTAAATCTTTTCTTTCATGTAATAAGAGAATTTTTAGAATCGATTGTTCTTCTGAAAATAGTATATGATAAAAAAAAACATTAAATAGTTGAATTTGAAAAAAAAAAATCTTTAAGTTATTCATTATTTTTTATTAAATTCGAATAAACATAATAAATACACAATTAAAACAGAATATAAGAACACAAAGAAATTATTGTACACAAATTTAAAAAAAAAAATTAAACTAATTATAAAATTTTTATTTAATTATAATGAAATGTGCCTGAAGTAATTAAATTCTTATTTATGATCCACTACTTGAACAGAGTTTTTTCCTCTCAAATTCTATTTTGCGATATTTTCGGCTATTTCCAATTTTTAAGAGAACTATAGAGCCTAAACAATCTCTTCTGGGCTGATATGAAAGGTAATTTAATTAACTTCAAATTCAAATGTCTGTTCTAGTTGAGCAATTAATTGTCGAAATATCGATCTGGTTATATTGTGAAACCATTTTTTATTTTATTGGTTGCATGATAGTAATACAAACTTTGACATCTAGAACCAATTACCATAGAAAAAATCAAAATCTCCAGTTAACAATAAAACCATATAAATATTAAACAAAAAAAGAAAAAAACGACAACCCAACAATAAATCACATTACACAAACCATTTAAAAGAGCCAACTCTAACTTTTATCTTCTTCGATATAATTAATGCATTAAAAGAAGTGTAAGATAGTCGCTATTTTAACTTCTTCTTTTTTTTCTATCAAACTAAAAAGTAGAAGATAAGCTTCTTCTTCCAACTAGTTTAAAAACTGTAGTCGCCAAAAAGGAAACTTTAATCACACAATTTCTAGAAGAGTAAATTGTTAAATAGCTTTCATAACTTAATAGAGTGAGCTGAGATTATCTTTTTAATTTATAGATAACTCTTTATGAAGTCCATCAATTTTAAAGCAGAAATGTCTTAATGAAGGTTAGGAGCTTGATAAGGATGTATATTTCTTGACCCGTCGTACAACTAGGCAATTTAGTTAGCACCTATAATCAACCACCAGGCTTTTACTGAACTCATTTTTTAGGCATAAATCTCTAATGGACGCTTATTCTGGTTAAGGTAAGTTGATTTTCAGCCATTTTCAGTAAATTTTCCTTGATACTATGTTCTATAATTTAATAAACGGTATGGGAAACAAATTTAAGTCTTGAAAATGGGCATATGTATCTCGAAACATGGACATGTAAAATATAAGATCGAGGTAAAAAGGGTCAAAGTACTTAGTAATATACATTACGCTAATACTCCCAGAATGTTTCCTCTGACAATAAAACATCAATAGACAACAAATTAAAAGATACTCTGAGTACATTTATACAAGCTGAAACCAATTGAAGAAGTTATATACTACAGAATAATGTCTTTACAAGTGCTACCAAAGAAAACAAGGTGAGCTAATGGATTACATTGGTGTACCCTCTCGTTCCAGGAGCTTCCTAAATGGACTCCCAACGCAAACAATAAGAGAGGCAAGTAGAAACAAATTTACACAAGGGTAGTATCGAATCTGGGAGAAAACGCGGCTAAAGAACGAAAAGGAATATAACAAAGAAGATATAACGATGTTTGTAGTCCTCCTCGTTACAGAAAATGCACGATACCCCTAAGTTGGGGGTCTTTGCTGTCCCCGAATGGTTGGTTCTGGATTAAGAGTGGGAGATTTCCTGGAAGGTCTATTCTTCACGTTAAGGGTGAAGTGGGATGTATTGGATTAACCCTAATTCAGAGCGATAAAAGATTTTCCGTAATTGAGGGGTCTGTAGAAGGACTCCAGGAACCCCAGAGTAGGAAAACATAGCTCTTTTTCATGATTAAAATATTTAGTTGTTCCTTTGGTTTCACTATTTTCAGCTAGAAAGGGCCATCTAAAATTAATATTGCAAGACAGATGTAACTCCTCGAACAGAAATATACCCGAGCAGCTCGGATGTCTCACTACAAATATTACACAACGAATTATAAAAAAAAAACAAAAAAACTGTTGATGTTGTTTGTAAATTCAATGCACTGTATCTTTACTAATTAAGTTCTGATTTTCATGATTCTTTATTCATTTCATAGCAATTTAAATACCTATTTACATATAATTACAAACAATTATTATAAAATGTACACTTTCTTGTTATGCACTAATCAATTCTTATTATCTTTTTCCGAATTTTTTTCCGCTTTTTTAAGGAAAATTTAATTAATTAACGAAAGATAAAAAAAATCAGTCAAGTGGCTTAGGATTAATTCAAACATGAATTTTTATATATGGATCTTTCATGGAATCATGGCTTTTTGAAGGATTTTTAAACTAAAAAGCATATGTATTTTTATTTTAATTCACTTCTTCGAAATGTCATTCAACTTCAATTAAGTTACATACATGGCTAGAGATTGTACAAAAAGTATTTTTCTAGATTTCCCTTAGAGACAGCGGTTCCAAAATACCTTATGTATTTTTATAAATGACCGAGAAACGGGCTTAAAAAAATCTAATCGGCAACCATATTTAAAAATAATGACGAGTTCTAAAGATCATCCTGGAGTGACCTGTGATTCGGTGTCATATCTAAAAAAAATCGGCCCCGTACATTAAAAGAAATACCGCAGACGCTGAACAGCAGATGAACAGATTCCTTTTTTAGTCGATTTTCAGGTTCCACAAACCACAAAACCTAAAAACTCATATTTTGATAGTTTTCAAAAATAAAAAACTTATTTTTTTATTGGAAATATAAATTATAGAATATCATGAACACAAAGCTAAAAACTTGTATTATTACTAAGTTAACTTATTCTAAAAATTAGTACTATGAACAAGTTATTAGTAATTGTTTTTTGCCATAAAAATAATTGTTTATTCAGTATTTGAAAACTATGTGTTTGCGAGTTACGCCACATTTTGAACAAAAGAGAAAAAATGGAAGACAAAGGGAAATTTAGAAAAAGAAGTTTTGTACAATTCCAAGTCGTCCAACTAAACTGAAGTTCAATGACATTTCTACGAGGTGAATTAAAATAAAAATACATAAGCATTTTAGTTTAAAAATCCTTCAAAATGCCATCACTCCATCAAACATCCATATATGCAACTTGATGTTTGGATTAATGAAGTATTAGAATGTTATATTTAATATTACTTTATAATTTCTAAATTATAACGATCTTTACTATGCAGATAAAAGAGAAAAAAAAACATCCGGTAAAGTTGGAAAAAAATTCAGAAAAAAAGAGAGAACTTACGAGTCAAGTGGACCCTCAACACAGCCCTTTAAAATAACAAAATGAATATTTAAATTTGCTCCAGATATCGCCTTCCAGTAAAGGCAAAACCATCTTTACCTCCCCTTCCTCTTCGTTATCCATTTTTTTTCTTGCCGTTTTCCTTGTTCCCCTTTCTTTACTTTCTTGTGATCTTATGGAAAGTACTCGGAGAATCCATAAAGCATGCCGGCGGAGATCACCCCATTTCCTGTTTAATGGTGACTATATCATACTCCCCTCGTCGGAACGGTTATGAATTATGAATAGAGCGCAGCTGGTTTCAGCTAAAAGCTAAGAGCTTAGAACGGCCATCTTGGATAAATTTTAAAAAAGGACCGACACCGAAGAGTTCCATTGAAGAAGGCGATAGTAATGCAACATCTGGAACAGGAAGGGAACAGAACCAGTCTCGGAGACATCTCTTTTGTCCAGGTTCAAGTCTTACATTAGCTACAATCGCTAACAAGCCGAGGAATAAGATTACCCAGGGAATACCAAGCAATCTTCAATGGTGCCATCTGTTTGCAAAATGAGTAACATAATATGATGCTATAACGAATAATAGATAAAAAATACAGTATATTCTAGCATAGTTGTCATTACCATATAGAAAATATCCATGTCAGACTTAGTCTATATTAGGTATCAAGTAAATTTTCTATAATAGGCACATTTTCTGAACAACAGAATTTTTTTTTAAATATTTATTTATTGCTATTTACAACTGTACATTATAATACATTTAGTAAATCTGATCTAAGTTAAATTGGAGTGTTACAGGTGTGTAGACAAATTACCCATTGGTAGCACTCTAATGACACATTAGCTGGTCTCGTGGCCATCTTCTTTTCAGCGACCTCGGAGGATTGTCAGGAATGGAAGAGGATGCAAGATTAGAAACTAGAGGGTTTGAGTGGTTAGAGCG
>NW_027109386.1:1305389-1309369 GCF_000696795.3 Halyomorpha halys
ATTTCTTTTTTTTGGGTGGAAACAAAGTGCAACAGATAAAAGGTTACACAATAGTGTGAGATTCCTAATCACTAAAAAAAAAAAAAAAAAACCTCCCAATTCTTCTTTACCACACCGCGGAAACGCTGTCAAGCATTACATTACGAGGCAGAAGGGCTATCTGCCTACAGCTTCTTTGTACATCTTGGTCGATGGTTCCAGCCTGCTACTGGCTGTGTTTTAATCATTTTCATTTCATCGCCTGGGAAAGAAGTTCATAGAAGATAGCCTGATGAAAACTTTGCTTATACCGACCACTGACGTGCCAATGGTTGTTCCGGCAAGAAAGGTTTGCGCTTACTCAAGTCAAATCGACTATTGAGGAATAGTCATTCATTGAGAACGTTGGATTGGAGCGGGTGTTGAAGAGAAGAACGTTTAGAGAAGCAAAGACAGTTCATTCTCCTATTGGTATCTGCTACAGCATGCAGTGGCCAGTGCATTGAAGTCTTCTGCGATGATAAGCGGATATCAACCTCACAGTTCCAGCTCAATGCCAGCAAGTAGAGCCTCGACTTCGTCTTGAATTGCAAGTGGTGCGTAGACACTATAGATGTAGAAGTTTCTCACCTTAACCCCCACAAATTCTTTTCTTCGAATCGGTAATACTGTATGAAGTGGTGTTAGTGGTTCTTTCTGACCCAAATAGCTGCTCGACCACTAAGATCCTTCATTGAGGGCCCAATGATGTTGATGTTTAAATGATGCTCTATACTGCTCGCATAGTAAAGCAATGTCGATGACCTTTTTCCTGATATTTTGCCAGCAGAGATCCAGGACAGATCAGCAGTGGTTAAGGTTTAACTTTAAAATCTTCATTTCCAGCGCTCAGTAATTGCTTCAATTGCGCGCTGGTAAACTGTGCAAGTAAAACAGCCTTTCGGGAGCCGTCGGTTTTTTTCCGTCAGGACATAGTAGGTCCTTCAATTAAAAAACTGCATTATCTCTTGCATGTGACTTCCGCTTTGTCACCTATTTTCTCTGCAATCGCAGTACGAATTTGTTCCGTCTTTTCTTTTTGCTCTTCTATCGAATACACCCCGTATTACACTTCCGTATTTCTTGCATCTCATTATCTTAGAGATCAGGATCGTTTTTCATTTTTCGCAGAATAGTCGCATATGCCAAACCCTCATTTGGTGTGACCATCAAAGCATCTAGGCAAGAAGGTCTTTCTTGTTCGTAGTGTGTATTATGTGTGTTTGAAGAATGACTTTTAAAAGAGTTCTTACGGTTAAAGAGAAATTGTTTGTTTTGTTAAGTGCACCAATATTATTATTTTTGTTATTAATTTTACTTTTCTCTGTTATTAATAAGCATTATTCTAATCTATTTATTTTATCATTATTTTTCCTTTAATTATAACATTGTATATAGTGAGGGGTATCTTTTGTACGAGACCCCCCCCCCATAATCAACTGTTGAAAAGATATGTATATATAATGTAACGGTTATATCAACCATGTAAGGCCCATCAGGCTGTATAGAATAAAATAAATTAATATAAATTAATAAATAAAAGAGTACTGTTAATATTTCACTGATTTGTAAATAATATGGTCATAAAGATTTTTAAAAAATTGCTTTCATGGACAAAGACCTAGCAGCGTACTCACGTTTTTGTTCCAGGGAAAGACGGAGAGGAAAACAACATACCTAAAAAACAAAACATCAAAAACAACTGATTAGTTGAAATTTGCAGAGGTATATTGTTTTATTATAATTAATTTTTAATTAATCCTTGTTTGTTTGAGAGGAAAAAGCTATAATAAAGCTTATGAAATAAATAATTATTTTATATATTACTTGACTACTTTTCTTTCATACATTTACTGTAATTATATTATCAATTCAAACTTTAGATGAAAGGTTTTTTTACTTCATCACTGTCAACTTTCTTTATTAAAAAACATTTTTCAAAAGATAAAATTTTCAAATAATAATAACTGTTTTAATCACTGATTTAATTAGACATCTTTTATATATCATAAAATAAATTAAAATTTATAATCCAACCATGTGTCGAATGGAGGTGATAAATTTATTAAACGATACTAATTCACTGGTTATAGAGTTATAATCGTTTTGGCAAATAAAATTAAATTATGAATACAATTACATTGATTTAGTACATAATCAGGAAATTGCAGGATTTTTATAGATAAACATTAATGAATCTAATTATAAATATAAAATGAGAGGTTTCGGGAACCTAGGTTAATAATAGTGATTTCATTACAATATAATATACGATATAAATCAATATTAAAAATAAATCCTAGTAAAAAATGAACTACCATAATAAAGTTGTCTAAAGTATATTAATTAAAATATGACTGAAATGATCAAGAATAAAATAGAAAAGGGTCAGAAATAGTATTTTATGAATGCCAATGGCTCAGAACGTGTTACTATAAAGATGAAAATAATAAAATTATAAGTAATGAAAGCGTATAAAGAAGAAAAAAAGGCAAAACATCATTAGTATTAAAGCAATATAAAAAATATATTCTGCAATTAAATACAGAAAATACAAAAATGAATAAAAAAAGTGAATATAAGAAATAAGAAGTAAATGGACAAATATGATAAGTTGTCATTGGATTTAAACTGAAAAAAAAAAATTAAACATCAAGGGTATGCATGTAAGATTATTAATTGCATAAGGACACAAAGAAAATAATAATAAATAAAAGATAAATCAATAAAGACTAAAAAATGAATGGAGTCTCTAGCAATAATGACTAATAAATTACTAGAAAAACAAATTTCTTTAAAATTAAATTTAAATAAAAAAGCTAAAAATCGACTGAAATATGTTTTGTACTCCTACAATGCACCCATCCGACGCGATAATATATTATAATAAAAACTCTTTTATGTGAATAGGAAACTAATAATTATAAGAATAAATATTTAAAAAGTATTTATATTATTTTTTTCTGAAACGTGTTCAGAATTTTTTATTACTGAATAAGAATATTGAATATGTAGATTGTTCTTAAGATTAATTCATTGATATTGTCAGGCTATAAATTTTCACCTACTCACTTCTATAATATAAGGGAGCTGATACAGAAAGGAGTAGGAAGAAAAAAGAAATTCAAAATTTTTCATGATTAACAAAAGTAAATTTATATATATAGTCTCATATTTCATGCCCTCTATTACAGTAAACGATTGTTATATGGTTATACCTTAGGGATAAAATAAAGTACCTCATATACCCTTTAACTTTATAGGGGAGTAATTTAACATATATTTCTATTAGAAAAAGAATACTAAGTGTTCATTGTAGTTATATACTTTTTATAGCTAGTTTTTATAGTTAGGGTTTATTACGAGGGCTCTAGAGGCAGCAAGCTATAGAGCTAAATTCACCATAAAAGACTTCCTGAAAACTTAAGAGGCATAATTGTATTTTGATAAATAATTATTTAAAACATAATGAATAGAATAAAGAATACATCACCATAAATACATTTTCTACATAATAACACATATTTATATGGAAGTAGTAAGCATTTTTATTAATGTGAATAATGTGTTTCTATTACTACGCCTTTATAGAATTTATTTATAAGTTTCTCAATCAATTAATAACAAGAATCCCATTTTTTTTTTATTTGAGTTTATATATTTTTTTAGTATAAAACATAAGTTAATTGTCAGTAAATTTATTTTATTTTTCTTATTAATATTATTTGTCGTATCATTGATTTCTACACAAAAAAAAGTTTATAGATTTATATTGAGTTAATTGTATTTCAAATATTTTATTTTACTATCTTTCATCTTTGAAATTTACACCACTTTTATTTCTAAGTTCTATTTTCCCTTTCTTTTGTCTAGTATATAAAGTTTTTCTTTTTTTCCATTTTGTTTTACTTATATAGCCAACCCCTTCTGTATCTATCAATGCTAAAACAGGAGTAAGTAAA